>NC_088352.1:23485000-23662500 GCF_036884655.1 Musa acuminata AAA Group | reverse complement strand
ATCCACCGGGTCGGTGTCCGGCCGGTTCGTGGTCGAGAAGAACGGCGTTAGAGTGATCCGCCCGGAGCACATCAGGGGGCGCCACGACGCCGCCATCGCCAACTTCGGCGTGCCGCATTACGGGGGGACCTTGTTGGGCGTCGTCATGTACCCTGACAAGAACACCACCGCGTGCGACGCCTTCGACGGCACCCCCTTCAAGTTCCGGTCCAGGCGCCCTGTTATTCTGCTTGTTGATCGAGGAGGTGACCAAGCCGTTCTTTCTCCCCTTTGACATGAGCTAATTAGATGTCTTCTTTCCGCAGAACAATTGAACTTAGATGAGATAATAGATCTTATTTGATCATTTGGTTTTCTTCCTTCTGATTGATTACAATGAAGTGGGAACAGATCATGATGGGTTCATACAACGTCTTAAAGCTTGTTCTCAGATCTAAATCTTATCAGATTTCTTGATCAATCTAGCAGTAGTTTGCAGTAGTTTTCTCTCCCCTCTTTGCTTGCTAGATGGAGTTGCTTGGGACTGGTCACCTACCGGCCCACTCTGTCGCAGTAGATCTCCTTTCTTTTCCTTTGGTAGAACTCATGGCCTTCCATTCCACGCAAAGGTTAAGCATGGAATGCCACCAGTAGAGCCTAATCCTTCCGTGCGCCTGCTCCAGATTGCTACTTCGCTTTGAAGGCATGGAACGCGCAGCAAGCCGGTGCTGCAGCAGTTCTGGTCGCCGACAACACCGACGAGCCTCTGCTCACCATGGACAACCCTGAGGAGAGCCAAGCCTCCGACTACGTCGACAAGATCTCCATCCCCTCCGCCTTCATCAACCGTGAATTCGGCGAGACCCTCAAGAAGGCCTTGGCGAAGGGGACCGACCAGGTTGTGGTGAAGTTGGACTGGAGAGAGTCGATGCCTCACCCCGACGAGAGGGTGGAGTACGAGTTCTGGACGAACAGCAACGACGAGTGCGGGCCTCGGTGCGACGAGCAGATGAGCTTCGTCAAGAACTTCAGGGGCCACGCCCAGCTGCTGGAGAAGGGAGGTTTCACTCAGTTCACCCCTCACTACATCACCTGGTACTGCCCTGAGGCCTTCCTGCTCAGCAAGCAGTGCAAAGCCCAGTGCATCAACAGGGGTAGATACTGCGCTCCGGATCCCGAGCAGGACTTCGACGCGGGGTACGACGGCAAGGATGTGGTGATCGAGAACTTGAGGCAGCTTTGCGTTCACAGAGTCGCGAACGAGACCGGTCGGCCGTGGGTATGGTGGGACTTCGTCACCGATTACCATGTCAGGTGTTCGATGAAGGACAAGAAGTACAGCAGAGACTGCGCCCAAGACGTCCTCAAATCCCTTGGCGAGTCCATCTTCATCACAGCTTCTTATTCCTCGTTCATTCGGAAGAACAACCTCCTTAAATGGTTCGCTTTGATGCATCAGGGTTGCCTCTGGACAAGATCACCAAATGCATGGGTGATCCTGAAGCTGATGTCGAGAATGATGTCCTAAGAATGGAGCAAGAACTCCAGGTGTCTTACAACTCGGAAGCTTTCATAGTGTAAATCTAGGCATAAGGAGCATGATTCAGATTTCCAGTAGCATTAATTGATATCCTGACAAGAATTCACATTACAGATTGGACATGATTCTCGTGGAGATGTGACTATCTTACCCACCTTGGTCATAAACAATGTTCAGTATCGAGGTTTGTCTACTGTTCTCAATTCCTTTTAGAACAAACCTCGGCGGTGTGGTGGTCGGTCTCAATCTTCCGGGTGGATTTGCTCTTGTGAAGGGAAACTGGAGAGGAGTGCTGTGCTCAAAGCAATATGTGCAGGATTCAAAGAGTCAACCGAGCCTCCTGTCTGCTTGAATGGAGGTCTGCATTCCCAGTGAGTTATATGCCAAATCTATGCTGCATGGTGCTTACTTTGTCTTCTTGCAGATATCGAGACAAACGAATGCCTTCGATCAAATGGTGGTTGTTGGCAAGACTCAAAGTCAAATATCACAGCCTGCAAGGTGTTTTCCTCATTTTCGACATGGTCTATAGGAATTTGAATCAAAGGTTTCCTGTTACTCACATTGTGTCAATTTCACTTCTTCAGGATACTTTCAGAGGAAGACTGTGTGTATGCCCTATGGTTAACAATGTTCAGTATCAAGGAGATGGATACACATCTTGTGAAGGTAAGTGGCTAGTTGACCTTCTCAACTCTCATTGAAATGAGCTCTGTTTTCTATCATTTGATCCGACCAAAGTCCTTTAGGATGATGACTTGTTTTCCATTCATTGGCATATCATTCAGCTGTTGGACCAGGAAGATGTGCAATGGACAATGGAGGCTGCTGGTCTGAGACTCGAGATGGACAAACATTTTCGGCATGCTCGGTAACATCATACGCTTATTGAAATGTTGCATCATGCAAAATTTGCTCAGTTTATCAGGCGTAAAAGATAAATTTGCTCTTTTGCTCGAAGGACTCGGTGTTGACCGGTTGTCGCTGTCCTGCTGGATTCCATGGTGATGGTTATCAGTGTGAAGGTATTTTACCTTGACTGCATTTCCATCTTCACAAAGGTTATGCGGTACACTTCCTATTGCTTGAGTTCTCCTTTACTTCTGTGGATGATGGATGTTAAGTCTGTTTCTCCATGCCCTAGATACCGATGAATGCAAGGAGAAGCTTGCCTGCAGCTGCCCTGAGTGCTCCTGTAAGAATACATGGGGTGGATATGACTGCAAGTGCAAGGGCAACCAGTTGTACATAAAAGGGGAGGACACTTGCATAGGTAAGGCGAGAATAATGGTGACAGCAAACTGAAATGGTAATTGCTGCATAATGATATGATTCTGACATTGTCCAATGTAACATATATGCCATGATCATATGACAGCTAGTTGATTTCTTACAAGTCCAATCTAATATGCCATTCCATAGTTTAGATAAGTAGTTCTTACTGTTGGATTTATCTTGTCGTAGAGTAATGATACATGTGAACCTTCATAGAATAAGCATCAGAACAAAAGAAAAGAAAGCACAAAATACTGTGCATTTGCAGTTCTGAAACCATTGCCCTCTTCTTCCTGTGTGTTTGCTATCAGATCCAGATTTTGTTGGCTCATTAAATTTGATTCAAATACAGAAATGACTTCTTATTTTTTAAGGGAGCTGTTGCTTAGATTTATCATTCTTCTGTTCTAATGCAGCCAAGAATATGTCAAGATTTGGATGGATATTGACACTCTTAGTTCTTTCATGTGTGGCTGGTGCTGGAATAGCAGGCTATTTATTCTACAAATACAGGCTCAGAGTATGTTAATCAACTCCAACTCAATCAATCAATCAAAAAAGAAAGAACAGACCCAAAATTCATTATTAATCAGTGAAATCCATGACACACTAATGCTTCTCTTGTGCAGTCTTACATGGACTCTGAGATCATGGCTATCATGTCCCAGTACATGCCACTTGATAACCACAACAATGAGATCCAACCTCTGAGACAAGATTCAACAGCCTGATGAGGTATTCTCTTCATTAGTCATCAGTTTTTTCATGTTCTTGAAATTTTTTATAACAAGCCAATTTTCTTTTGTCAGGGAATAAATCCACAATATTGGGAATCGATAAATCACAAGGAGACATTATATTGTGGCCACAAATTTTCAAGATACTGCTGTGTTGTAGGTCAACAATTTGGTCTACATGAATCAATTTTCTTGTACAATAAAGACGGTCACACAAGGTCCATTATTAGCCACCAATTCCAGAAGGCATAATTAAACTAAAATGTTTTTGTAGATTTGCTTTTTGGTCCATCATTAAAGAAAAACTTTCTCAAAAAAATGAAGCCATACATCCACTTTTTTCCTTTAATCTACAATCTAAATATTCCTTAAAGTTATGTGGTTTTCTTGTACCAAAGAAAAAGTTTCTTTTGTTTGTGAACTATATACTTGTGGAGTCTTATTGTTTACAGCCTACGAGATAAAACCGTGATGATGGGTTTGTAGGAGCTTAAACATTTTGGTCTGTCACCTTTATATCTCATTATAGTATATAACCCTAATATTATAGTCAATACATATATATATATATATATATATATATATATATATATATATATATATATATATATATATATATCATAATATGTGTTAAAAAAAAATATCATCAACATCTTAGTCAATCCAAGTCCAACATGATCTGAACTCGCATGTACAAGATTATCCGAAATGGAGATAGCTCTGAGGTGACTCCGAGATGGCTCTAAGGTAACTTTGAGATAGATCCGAGGTGGAGGTATTGACTTATTGAGATAAAAGTATTGCTAATCATAGGTGCCCTACAAACCAATCACGTGAGTGATAACACGTATGATATGACATACACTCTTTTTTACTTATTATATTATTTGATATTTTATCATTTTACATTGCTTATTGTATACATATATTGTGATGTCCGTGGATCTATGCAATGGGAATCAGATCGTGATAATACGATCAATTCGCCTTTAAACACATACCTAAATAATTCTAGTCATAGGTTACTCGAGAAGGACATTGAGATAACCGGACAGACCAGTATACTATATACCCATCCATATGATGGAGATAACTGATGTCATAGCTACTCATATGAGGACACTATGGATACAGTGCAAGTGCTTATTGGAGAATGAGTTCACTAATTGATCAACTCATGGAATGCTGGATGGTTGATGATGCCTTATTGTAAGACAATAATTTCGTTATCTCAATGGTGTATCTGGTCCCTAGACTTGAGACACCAATGATGTCTTGTACGAGTACTCTACTTTTTGACACTGGACTTATAGGTATAGATGTTTTAAATCTAACACAACTGGTTATTAGGAGTGGCAACCAAACTTACAAGAGCTATTGAGTGTCAATAGAGGATCATCCGCTCTTGATGATATGAGAGGAATATCCCATGTGTTCTTACTTAGACAAATTTTTGACCCGGGTCATTCAGATTGAGAGAGAAAGAGTTCTCTAGGAGAATCCGATTAGAGTGAGACTCGAGTAGAAACCGTATGAGTCCGACAACACCATGCCCGATATATGATTTTTAGGATATTAGATAGATGAGGGACTATATGTACACATTAACTAGGGATAAACATGTCAAAAGATTAGATTCCCCTATATCATTTGGAGAATACAGTGTAGTGGCATAGTATGTCCGTAGTCAATGAGTCGAATGAATTATTATAGAGATAATAATTCACTGAGTTAGAAGGAGTTCTGATAGGTATGATTCATGGCCAACTCGATATTGAGCCTAGAGGGTCACACACATATGGTAGGTATTGCGATGAGTAGATATTCGAATATGAGATCTCCGCTAGAGCTCCTATCTTATTGGATATCCAATAAACCCCTAAATTATTGGATCATATGAATGAGATATAATAAGAGCCAATAAAAGATTATTAGATAGAGACCCACTAATCTAAGAGGCTTTGGTAGTTGGATGGAAATATAGTACCCAATATTGCAGGATCCATTAGGGTTAAGTTGATAGGAGGTCTTTATAAATAGGAGGGAACCAAAGGGCCATGGGCTAGGTTCTTTTTGGCCGCCACCTCCTATTCTCCTCTCTCCCTCTCTCCTCCTTAACTTGTAGTCCATATTTGGGGTGTGTGGATAGCAAGAAGGGGTAGTCCCTTTTGATTACGTAGTGCGCGCAACAAGGAAGATTATATAACGATTTGAGGAGTGTCTTCGCAGCCCCTGCCATGTGGATCACCGCTAAAGAGGAGGATAGTTTACCTCTTTCATCCTCTCTCATAGATCTGCAGGTTTTTAGGGACATACAATCTTCCTAGGTAATACATTTTTCTTATATGTGTAGTTTTTGGTTTCATGGGTTTTTATGTACCAACTTTTGCACAATGATGAAACTTTCTTTTCTATAGAAAATTATGGGATTTTTATTTTTTGTTCTTTTGCTACACATAATATTGTCCCAAATTTTCTAACAGTGGTATCGGAGCTAGGTTGCTCGTGTAAAAGATTGACTTTTAAACTACGTGTGTTGTGTTCAATTACATAGAATTATTTTGCACGATTGCTGTGATTTTTTTGTCGTACTTTTTTAAATCTATTCTACACCATTTCTTGTTATTAAGAGATGTTTTAGAAAGGTCTTTTAACATCAAAATTATTGACGCAAAAGGGGAGAAAGGGCAGCAACTATTGCTGCCCTACAATCTGGCTGAAGGTTGCTTGCAGCCTTGGCTAAGAGCACATCTAGCTACTCTCGGCCTGGCCAAAAGCAGGGAGGTCGAGAGTTACAAGAGAGCTCTTGGCCTGTAGCCAGGTCTACAAAGGGCACCACAAGCGGCTAGGGTTCCCTAATTGCCCAAGAGTCCCTAGCGACCAAGACTCTTGGCTGCATGGGGGAAGGTGGCCACCCATGCATACTCTATAGCTAGGATTTCCTAGCTGTATAGGTGACTGTTAGGACTCTAGCTAGGAGAGTCCTAATTGAGAGGGACATTCATGTAGGAGGTTTTTTTCTTAGAGAAGAATTAGGAGTTGTAAGGGAATAGGAGTCCTATTAGGAGTTGGTTAGAAGTAAGAGTCTTAAGTAGGAGTCCTATTAGGAGTTAGGGTTTAGAAGCCCTATAAATAGCCATGTATTCCTTCTCTTTTCTTAAGCAATAGATGAATCTTTTCTGCAGCCTTTGAGCAGCAACTTAGAGGGAGGAACCCCTATAGAGTTCCAAGGAGGCCGATCTCCTAAAGAGATCAACCCCAAGTTTAGAATCTGCAAGGGTTCTTGCTAGTCATAGGTGCCCAGCAAGCCAATCACGTGAGTGATGACACGTGTGACTTGATACAGAATCTTTTTGCTTATTATATTTTGGCGTATATCACTTTATAACTATTGCATAAATGCATATATATATATTGTGATGTCCTTGGATTTGTGTAATGGGAATCGGATCGTGATGAGATCATGATAATGAGATCGATTCACCTTTAAACACATATCCTAAATAATCCCGGTCATAGGTTACTCGAGAGGGACATCGTGATAACCGGATAGACTGGTGTGCTGTATACCCGTCCATATGATGGATGCAGCTGGTCTCATAGCTGCTTGTGTAGGGACACTAGGGATACAATACAGGTGCTCATTGGAGAATGAGTTCACTGATTGATCCGCTTACGGAATGCTGGATGGTTGATGATACCTTATTGTCAGACAGCGATTCCGTAGTCCTAGTGGTGTATCTAGTCCTTAGACTTGAGACACCAAGGATGTCCTGTATGAGTGCTCCACTCTTTGATACCAGACTTATAGGTTTGGCTGTCCCAGATCTAGTACAGCTGGTCATTGGGAGTGGTAGTCGACCTTACGAGGGCTATTGAGTGTCGACATAGGATCATCCACTCTCGGCGTCATGAGAGGAATATCCCATGTGTTCTTGCTCAGACAAATCCCTGGCCAGGGTCATTCGGGTTGAGAGAGAAAGAGTTCTCCGGGAGAATCCGATTAGAGCGAGACTTGAGTAGAAACCGTATGGGTCTGACAGCACCATGCTCGATATACGGTCTATAGGATATTAGATGGATGAGGGACTATAGGTACATGGTAACTGAGGACAGATAGGTCCAATGGATTGGATTCCCCTGTATCGTTTGGGGACTACGGCGTAGTGGCCTAGTACGTCCGTAGTCGATGAGTCGAGTGAATTATTACAGAGATAATAATTCACTGAGTTAGAAGGAGTTCTGATAGGTATGACTCACGGCCAGCTCGATATTTGGCCTAGAGGGTCACACACATATGGTAGGCATTGCGATGAGTAGAGGTTCGGATATGAGATATCCGACGGAGCCCTTGTCTTATTGGATGCAGATCCAATACCCACTAGGGAAGGACCCATTAGGGTTTTGACACGGGATCTCTATAAATAGGAGGGATTCACAACCTCATAGGCGAGAGTCTTTGCTTGCCTTTCCTATTCTCCTCTCCCTCTCCACCTCAGAGTAGGCCTGGAGTTTTGAGGAGCGTCGTCGTAACCCTGCTGTGTGGATCACCGCTAGAGAGGAGGACGCTTGACCTCCTTCACCCTCTCCTAAGGATCTGCAAGGAAACAGGGATATACGATCTCCCTAGGTAACACAATTTCTATACGCAGTTTTGTGTTTTGCGGATTTTTTGCGCACCAATCTTCGCACGACGGCGAACATCTTTTTGGGAATCGGGGATTTTTGTTTTCTTGATCTTCCGCTGCGCATATGATGTCGCCCCCCATGATTTCCCAACAGTTCTAACACCTGGTATCAGAGTAGTGTTCTTGGTGTCTCGCTGCCCTTCCACAGCCATCCATCAACCCTCCATAACCGCCCAAAGCAATTCCCACAATTGCTTAAGAGATCGTTGCCAAATTCCGCCGTCATCTCCACCACCGCGGATCATCCTTTGATCTCCACGTGAATTGCAACAGGTTCTAGTTTCCTACCTTATTACTGCTGTAATTTAGTTATCCCTATCCGAAAATCCAAAAAAAAAAAAATTGTTCCTATATTACTGCATAAACTTTTCGTCACAAAGTTTTCATCTCTACAACGAAAGATACATTGTAGAATTTCAGCCGCATAGCACTGTTTGTTTGATCTTGATACTATATTTTCTCTGTCCAAACCAATCTCCCAACCCTTTCAACCATCACTTCTCTCAACCTATACATGCCTTTAACCCATCAACAAAAGAGAGATCTTAACATCACAGATTTGGAGTCATATACTATGGCATCTGAGGAGGCAATCAATGCTAAATTTGAAGCCTTCGAGGCACGAATGGAGGATAAGATTCAGACTCTCCTTATCGAATTCAGTTTGGGCCGACTACCAAGCCCGAAGAAATCACATCAAGGAGAGAGCTCTAACCAATCACATCATGCCCAAAGAGATGACTTCCAAGAGAGGGGAGGCTCTATGACTGACCCCAACTATTCGCGCATGAGAGTGGACTTCCCTAGATGGGAAGAAGGAGACCCAATTGGTTGGATCTCGCACGCGGAGCGATATTTTCGGTACCATAAAACTGCGGATGCATCCATGATGGAAATTGCAGCTATACATCTTGAAGGAGATGCCATACAATGGTTTGACTAGTTTGAACACACATATGAAGTCCTTTCATAGCGACAATTCAAAGAAAGACTGCTGAACCGCTTCGGACCAACTTATTATGAGAACATTGATGGACAATTAGCAAAGATCCGATAAACCTCCACCATTCAGGAGTACCAAACCAGGCTTGAAAGGTTATCTAATCAAACTTATAATTGGTTTGAAAAACAGCTATTGGGGACCTTTATTGAGGGCTTAAAGCCGGAGATTCGGGGAGAAGTTAAGGCGCGACAACCATACATGCTTATGGCAGCCATCTCTTTCTCACGACTTCAAGAGGAGCGATTGAACCATGAAGCCCGGAGGGCTAGGATCACTCCTCGACCTACAATACTAAAGCCCTTAGCCCCCCCTACTATCAACCGAGTCCCTGCACCGAAAAGGTTAACAAGAGAAGAACTTTGGGAGCGATCTGCGAAGGGGTTATGTTGGCATTGCGACGAGCCGTGGAGCCACGAGCATCGCTGTAGAAAAGGGAGACTTCTTATGATTGAACCAGTAGAAGAAGAGGTCATTGAATATCCAGAAGAGAGCCTTGAATATGAAATAGAAGATATGGAAGAAGAGCCACAACCGACTGACATTACGGTACACGCACTAGCCGGCTACTCAAACTCGCAAACGATGAAAGTTGGAGGCCTTCTCAAGCAACAGTCGATTACTGTTCTTATTGACACGGACATCACTAATAACTTCCTGAATAGTAAGGTTGCTACTCGAATGGCACTGCATATTGAAGGTTGCAGCAAGTTCGATGTAAAGGTGGCCGACGGCAGAATCCTAAAGTGCGACCAAAGATGCCCGCAAGTGAAACTATTACTGCAAGACCAAGAAATTATCACCAATTTCTTCCTCCTACCACTTGATGACTATGAGGCAGTGCTTGGTATAGAATGGCTGACTACACTGGGTGATGTCTCTTGGAACTTTTCTAAATTAATTATGAAATTCTATTGTAAGGGCAAACATATCATCCTACGCGGGAAGCGCGGAAGCAACATTACCACTGTTTCGACCCAACGAATGGAGAAAGTTTTACACAAGGTAAATGGTGGCTTTTTGATGCACCTCCAGCAGCAACCAGAGGGGAAGAAAATAGAAATTGAAGATCAAAATCTTGCCCAATTGCTTACTGAATTTGCCGACATTTTTGCTGAACCATGCGGTCTTCCTCCTTCTCGACAACATGACCATCGAATTCCAATCCTTCCGGGCATGCCACCAGCGAACACTCGATCGTACTGATATCCTCACCTCCAAAAAGATGAAATTGAAAAGATCGTAAAGGAGATGCTTGAAACAAGGGGTGATTCGGCCAAGTTGCAGCCCCTATTCCTCACCAGTGCTACTTGTACGCAAGAAGGACGGAACTTGACGGATGTGCATCGACTACCAAGCTTTAAATGACATCACCATTAAGGACAAGTATTCAATACCAATGGTGGATGAACTTCTTGATGAATTAAAAGGAGCTCGAGTCTTCACGAAGTTGGACCTCCGATCCGGTTACCACCAAATTCGGGTATGTGAAGATGACATTCCAAAAACTGCATTCCGCACACATGATGGTCATTATGAATTCTTGGTAATGCCTTTTGGACTCACTATGCTCCTTCAATCTTTCAAAGTCTTATGAACGATATTTTTCGGAGCTTTCTTCGCAAATTTGTGCTGGTATTTTTCGATGATATTCTCATTTACAGCCCTTCTCTTGAGACTCACTTTCAGCATTTACGGATTGTTCTGACGATCCTTCGGGAGAATATTCTTTTTGTTAAGCAACCAAAGTATAGTTTTCTCCAGCAAAAAGTAGAGTACCTTGGGCACATAATATCAAAAGAAGGAGTGGCGGTAGACCCAACAAAAATTGAGACAATGCAAGGCTGGCCGAAACCTACAAACGTGAAATTACTACACGGGTTCCTTGGACTAACAGGCTACTACCGAAAATTTGTTAAGGACTATGGGAAGATCAGTGCACCACTCACTTCTCTACTAGAAAAAGATGCTTTCCAATGGTCGAACAAAGCCTCTGCTGCCTTCGACAAACTTAAGGTAGCCATGACAACAATGCCGGTGCTAGCGCTACCAGATTTCAGCTGACCCTTCATCATTGAGACCGACGCATCTGGAGCCGAAATTGGAGCCGTTCTCATGCAAGATGGTCGACCACTCGCATACACTAGCAAGACATTATCTCCCTCCCATCAAAACATGTCAGTATATGATAAGGAGATGCTCGCCATTGTATACGCAGTAATGAGGTGGAGACCCTACCTGATCGACTGGCAATTTCAAATTAAAACTGACCATAGAAGCCTCAAGTATTTTTTGGAGCAAAAGATATCATCCCCTGAGAAACAAAAATGGGTAACCAAACTTCTTGGATCCGATTATGAAATTATTTACAAAAGGGGAAAGAAAACGTTGTTGCATATGCACTCTCATGGCTACCTGAGCAAGCTAAGGTTTCAGCCATCTCCCTTCCTACCACTAGTCTCCTTGTGGACATTAGGGAAGAATGGAAGAAGGAGCCAGAGATCAACAACATTATAAAAAAATTAGAGGAGGATCCAAGTGCAATAGCCCACTACACTTGAGATTCGAGGGATCTACGCTACAAAGGTCGTATTGTGCTTATACCTGACTCCCCTTGTATCACAATCATCTTGCATGAAATGCACTCCATACCTTCAGCAGGGCACTCTGGATTCCTAAGAACCTACAAAAGAGTGAAACAAAATTTTTATTGGAGAGGGATAAAAAAAATTATTGCTGAATATGTGGCACAATGTGATGTATGTCAACAGCACAAGGGTGAAACTGTGGCAAATCCAGGGAAACTACAACCACTACCTATACCAGACTCGATGTGGACTGACATCTGTTAGGATCGAGAGCACTAAGAGGGGGGGGGGGGGGGGGGGGGGTGAATTAGTGCAGCGGATATCTTACAGCGATTTCAAAAACTAAAGCTGCGTTCGTCCGATAAAAAACGATTTCGATATAAAAGCAGAATCACAGTGCAGTTTGCAGTTTTGCGTCTAAGCGCAGTTTGCGTCTGAACACAGTTTGCGTCTAAGCGCAGTTTGCGTCTAAGCACAGTTTGCGTCTAAGCACAGTTTGCGTCTAAACTCAGTTTTACGTCCAGACGCAGTTTTACGTCTAAACGCAGTTTTACGTCTAAACGCAGTTTTACGTCTAAACGCATTTTTGCGTCTAAACGCAGTTTTACGTCTAAACGCAGTTTTACGTCTAAACGCAGTTTTACGTCTAAACGCAGTTTTGCGTCTAAACGCAGTTTTACGTCTAAACGTAATTTTACGTCTAAATGTAGTTTTGCGTCTAAAAGCAGTTTTGAACCTTGAAAAGCGTTTTACGTAGAAAGCAATTTGCAGTTATAAATGGAATTCGAATGTAAGCGTAAACTGCAGTGTGAAGATCGTACGAAAACACGATTTACGTTTGAATGCAGATTCTGAAAGATCAGAGCTTAGAACTCGTTCGTAAAGGCGCAGAGGGCAGTAGCAATGTAGGAGGTTTGCAGTAATGATAAAGTGCTCAAGGTAAAAGCAAACCAGAGATTTAGAGTGGTTCGGTCAGTCTTGACCTACTCCACTTTTGGCTTCCTCCTCCGACGAGGTCACCGACGTCAACTAGCTGCCTTCCTTCAATGGGCGAAGGCTAACTGCCCTTTTACAGTTTCTCTCCTTTTGACAGGCTCAGGAGACAACCTTTATAGATCCTTTCTCTCCTCTCTTTACAACTCAAGACTTGAAGAACAGAAGGAGGAGAACTTTAGGACTTTACACAAATTTGAGCTCTTAGAATCACTGAAAAGATCAAGAATTCGGTGTGGATCTGTATCCTTTCAGTGTTGAATGGGTGGGGTATTTATAGGCCCCAACCCAATTCAAATCTGGAGCTCAAAACGATCAAATCCCGGAATTCCGGGATCAGGCGGTTGCACCTCTTGACTGGAGAGGTGGCACCGCCTGGCAGAGCTCGAAGACTGAGCTTAGGCGATTGCACCTCTCTGCCAGAGCTCGAAGACTGAGCTCGGTGGTTGCACCGCCTGGCAGAGCTCGAAGACTGAGCTCGGTGGTTGCATCACCTGGCAGAGCTCGAAACTGAGCTCAGGCTGATGCACCTCTCTGCCAGAGCTTGAAGACTGAGCTCGGTGGTTGCATCACCTAGCAGAGCTCGAAACTGAGCTTAGGCTGATGCACCTCTCTGCCAGAGCTCGAAGACTGAGCTCGGTGGTTGCATCACCTGGCAGAGCTCGAAACTGAGCTCAGGCTGATGCACCTCTCTGCCAGAGCTCGAAACTTGAGCTCTGGCGGTGCTACCTCTTGACAGAGGAGGTTGCACCGCCCAGTCTCGCTTGGAGACTGAGCCCTGGGCGGTTGCACCGCTTGGCTGGGGCGGTTGCACCGCCCAGTCACGCAGCCCTGACGGTTGCACCTCTTGGCTGGGGCGGTTGCACCGCCCAGTCACGCAGCCCTGGCGGTTGCACCTCCTGGCCTAGGCGGTTGGACCGCCTGGTGCAATCAGGGTCCGAATGGTTCGCTCCATTCGGCCCAATTTGAATCTTTTCAGGGGCCCAATTGCCCCAAGATTAAGCTAATGGGATCACCTCCCATTTTCAAGCTTAATCATCGTGCTAACCACGATTAACTCTAAGACAACTTCTGCAGCTATGCTCCGATGCGTCAATCGCTTCTTCCGGCGAGTTTCCGGCGAACTTCCGTCGATCATCCGATAAACCCTCGGTGATCCTTCTGCGAACATCCGGCATACTCCTGGACTTTGCGACGATCCACTTGGCGAGTTCCGACGAGCTTCGCTTGGCAAGCTTCTGGACTTCTCGGATCTGTTCTCGCTGAACCTCCGACGACCGTCCGAACTTCCGTCGAACTCTCGAACTCCCAACGTGATCATGATCTTGACTCCGGCGCAGCACCTGCTGCTTGTCTTACTCTCATCGTAGTTAATCCTGCACACCAAAACAAAACTTCGATCGAGACAATTAATCCTAAGCAATTAACCAAGTTGTCCGACATGTCATTGGTCCCTCGACGCTTCGTCCGATTCTTCGGCGCATCGTCCTCTCCTGTAGCCTATTGCCCAATCGGCCAGTTGACTCCGCAACTCCGATATCCTTGGCACAATACCCGCTCTTCTTGGCCCGATGCCCGAGTTCACGGCCCGAAGCCTTCTGTCGATACGTCGACCGATCCACCGGCCCGACGTCCAATCTTCTAACATGTTCCTTCGGCACAACATGATTTTCCTGCTTTAATTGTCTCATCCTGATCGAAGCATCCTGTGTCACTCAAAACGCAGATTAAATCATAAACATATATCAAGTAGTTTCATCATCAAAATACGAGATTCAACAATCTCCCCCTTTTTGATGATGACAACCACTTGATGACGGAGTTAAACTTAACTCCCGGAGTTTAAACAAACTCCCCCTATCAATATGCCATATTGATAGAACCTATAATTCAAACTGAATTCAAGTCATTGCAATATTCATCATGAATACTTGCAACACGTCAACATGAACATATGCATAAACTTATGCATCACATGTCATGTCATCAACATACTTTCATCAACATACCTCTCCCCCTTTGTCATCAACAAAAAGGAGAAGTATCACAATCAATTGTTTGTGATATAGATTCAACTCATTGCATGAAAAAGATAGTATCAAGTTTTATCATCATGCAATCTTGGAGCTAGAAGATTTAGCAAGTATTACATCATGCTTAGAACATTCATGCTATCAAGTTTTAGATATGCAAGTTTTATAGCATATAAGATAGCACTTTTGGTAATGTTCAAGATAGCAAGTTCTACATCATGTAAGCTAGCAAATTAGAGATGTTCAAGAAGGCAACTCTTTGCTTCTTGAAAATTTTGCTCACTTTGCTAGATGCACAAGTTAGCATTTTTGCTTCTTGAGATAGGTAAGATAGCACATTTGCTTCTTTTGAGATAGCAACTTTTTGCTTCTCTTTAGACCAACAAGCTAGCAATTTTTACGATATACAAGTTTCACAATATATAAGCTAGCAAAAATTTCGAAAGCAATTGCAAGATAAATTTCTTGTGTAAGCTCATGATTCTTGCTTCCTATTGCAATGTGCAAATTGCAAGTTTTGCTTCTTGAGATATTCAAGATAGTGATGTTCAAGAAGACAATTTTTTTTCTTGAAATAAGCAAGTTAGCAATCTTTGCTTCTTAAAATAGGCAAGCTAGCAATCAAGTTTTTGCATCTTCTTGACTTGTACAAGCTAGCTATCTCCCCATTTTTCATTGTAAAAAAGAAAGAGAGAATACAGTTTTGTAGTTCTCTTTTCCTTTTAGAACGATTTCAAAATCATGACAAATGATGAATAATCAAGTTATGAATGTCAAGACAATTTTTCATCATGAATATTTTATCATTGCATGCATCATTATCATAAATTGAAGTATTACATGCATGATATCATATCACCATTCATAATTACATTAATGTTTCAATATAACAATTTCTTCTCAAAATGTGTAACATGGCACTCATAGCATTTTAAATCATGATTTACATCATATGCAATACATCACATCATAATTAGAAAGCACAAGTATTGCATGCATAATTGTACATCATAAATGTTTCATATCATGATGGTATCAATTTTGTCAAATTATATCCTACCATGCATGATCAAAACTTCTCCCCATTTTATCATTGAAAACAAGAAGAAAGTAGGAAGAGCATAAAAGTGTTAAATATTTCAATCATTTCAAGGCATTTACATCATAGATCAAGTCGTGATTCGTGATTCATCATAAAGCAAGTTAGTTTTCAATCATCACATAAGGCTTTTAAGGAATTTTTGAAACATAGGAGAATGATTAATTTAAGCATACAATGTTTCAATCCAATTCAAGTCATGAATATCAATGCTTTCATATTGTGAGTATCAATTCATGAATACCACAAGATATTATTTGTGACTTCAATTTTGCAAGATCAAGATTATGATTTAGATAAAACTTATTCAAATCAAATCATTAACTTGAAATTCATAATCAAGTCATTAAAATTAATTTCGAGATTCACAAAATATCATGAAATCATTAATCTCGATCAGATGGGAAAAGCATTTTTTAAGAGATTCTTTTTCATCTAAGCATGCCTTAGTCTTTATATGCCAAATTAAGATAAGCATTAAAGTTCAAGACATAAGGCAAAGAAATCTTGTATTATGAAATATATGATATCAAGGCTCATGATTCATTCGAAAAGATATAGTACAAAGAGCAACTTGAAACATTCTTATCAAGATCACATTTTAAAATATTCCAAGTTTCAAGATATCAATATGACACTTCATTGAATTGCATTTCATTTGAAGAACTCCTTTTTGATAAATGTAGGGAGCATAATGAACGATCTTGATTTATAAAGAGCTTCATGTTATCAAGATCATGATTTTAATAATTATTCTCTTTAGCAAAGAATCACAAAAGCACTTTATTTTTGCATAAGAGATCACATTGTGTTATGATTTATAAATTCTTTTTCTGCACACGAATCATAGGAGATATGAATGTGAAACAAATCTTTGCAAGCAAAAACACTATCATTCATATTTCAAGATGGAGTTTATAAGCATGAATCATTTCATCAAATCCATTTTAGAAAAATATTTTTCATAAGTGTATGAGAAAATCCGATTGTTAGGATACCAATTGTTAAGTGAATCCGAAAATGAAATTAACACTTTCATATATTCAAACATGATTTTTGCTATAGATCTTGAAATTAAGTCAAGAAGATCAAACAAGCTCATGATCATGGATAACTTAAAATCACATGCATAAAATTGTTAATAACCATTTCATATTACATCTTTATGCATTACTTTAAATCAAACGTGATTTCATTCAACAATGTTAATCAAACATGATACACATTATTACTTCTTAACCATGATCAAAATCATTTTGTTTGTTTATCATAAAATATGCAATATTATTTTCGAAATTATCAGCATGATCATAATTTTTGTATTTTTATTTTTAAACATGTAATTTTCAAGAAAATTAATTCTAAACTAAAAAAGAAAATATATCATGAAAGCATCAAGTAATTTCAAAATAAACCAAAGGCATTTTAATTACCTTAACGTCGTAGGCTGGTAAGACGTAGTTTGTTGCCTCGCTTTTGTTGACTTTCTCGTCTTTGGAGGAGCTCGATTCATCCCAATTTTCGTTCTTCTTCTTGCATTTAAAGCAAGTAGTTCCATTCTTTTTGCTTTTTAATTTTCGTTTCATTTGTAGTTTAAGTTCACCATCACTTGAGCTTATGCTCGAGTGGTCTTCAAATGTTCTATGTCCCAAATCCTTCCTGTTCTTTGGAAGGTTGGTTTGTTCATCATTGTCCTCATCACTTGAGTCATCGCTCAAGTGGCATTCATTTGTCCAGAGTTTAAAATCCTTCCTGTTCTTTGGAAGGTGATTGTGTTCAACATGTTTATCATGTGCATTGTGCACCATTTCATATGTCATCAATGAACCAATTAGTTCTTCAAGTGGTAAGTTGTTCAGATTTTTAGCTTCTTGTATTGCAGTTACTTTTGAATCCCACTTTTTAGAAAGAGAACGTAAAATCTTGTTTACGAGTTCAAAATCTGAAAAACATTTTCCAAGAGCTCTTAAACTATTGACGACATCCGTGAAACGGGTGTACATGTCGTCTATAGTCTCGCTTGGTTGCATTCGAAAAATCTCAAAATCATGCAATAAAAAGTTAACTTTCGAGTCTTTGACTCTACTAGTTCCCTCATGCGTGATTTCAAGTGTTCGCCAAATGTCAAAAGCTGTTTCACACATAGAAATCCGATTGAACTCATTTTTGTCCAAAGCGCAAAATAAGGCATTCATAGCCTTTGCATTTAAAGAAAAATTCTTCTTCTCCAAATCCGACCATTCGTTCATCGGTTTGGAGGGAAGTTGAAAACCGTTTTCAATGATACTCCATAAGTCTAAATTCGTAGAAATCAAGAAAACTCTCATTCGAGTTTTCCAATAAGTGTAGTCCAATCCGTTAAACAACGGTGGATGAAAGACCGAAAAGCCCTCTTGAAGAGCCATTTCTCTCAGGTGTAAATCCGAAATGAGAAATACCCCGCTCTGATACCAATTGTTAGGATCGAGAGCACTAAGAGGGGGGGGGGTGAATTAGTGCAGCGGATATCTTACAGCGATTTCAAAAACTAAAGCTGCGTTCGTCCGATAAAAAACTATTTCGATATAAAAGCAGAATCACAGTGCAGTTTGCAGTTTTGCGTCTAAGCACAGTTTGCGTCTGAACACAGTTTGCGTCTAAGCGCAGTTTGCGTCTAAGCACAGTTTGCGTCTAAGCGCAGTTTGCGTCTAAACTCAGTTTTGCTAGTCATAGGTGCCCAGCAAGCCAATCACGTGAGTGATGGCACGTGTGACTTGATACAGAATCTTTTTGCTTATTATATTTTGGCGTATATCACTTTATAACTATTGCATAAATGCATATATATTGTGATGTCCTTGGATTTGTGCAATGGGAATCGGATCGTGATGAGATCACGATAATGAGATCGATTCACCTTTAAACACATATCCTAAATAATCCCGGTCATAGGTTACTCGAGAGGGACATCGTGATAACCGGATAGACTGGTGTGCTGTATACCCGTCCATATGATGGATGCAGCTGGTCTCATAGCTGCTCGTGTAGGGACACTAGGGATACAGTACAGGTGCTCATTGGAGAATGAGTTCACTGATTGATCCGCTTACGGAATGCTGGATGGTTGATGATGCCTTATTGTCAGACAACGATTCCGTAGTCCTAGTGGTGTATCTGGTTCTTAGACTTGAGACACCAAGGATGTCCTGTATGAGTGCTCCACTCTTTGATACCAGACTTATAGGTTTGGCTGTTCCCAGATCTAGTACAGCTGGTCATTGGGAGTGGTAGTCGACCTTACGAGGGCTATTGAGTGTCGATAGAGGATCATCCACTCTCGGTATCATGAGAGGAATATCCCATGTGTTCTTGCTCAGACAAATCCCTGGCCAGGGTCATTCGGGTTGAGAGAGAAAGAGTTCTCCGGGAGAATCCGATTAGAGCGAGACTCGAGTAGAAACCGTATGGGTCTGACAGCACCATGCTCGATATACGGTCTCTGGGATATTAGATGGATGAGGGACTATAGGTACATGGTAACTGAGGACAGACAGGTCCAATGGATTGGATTCCCCTGTATCGTCTGGGGACTACGGCGTAGTGGCCTAGTACTTCCGTAGTCGATGAGTCGAGTGAATTATTACAGAGATAATAATTCACTGAGTTAGAAGGAGTTCTGACAGGTATGACTCACGGCCAGCTCGATATTGGGCCTAGAGGGTCACACACATATGGTAGGCATTGCGATGAGTAGAGGTTCGGATATGAGATATCCGACGGAGCCCTTGTCTTATTGGATGCAGATCCAATACCCACTAGGGAAAGGACCCATTAGGGTTTTGACACGGGATCTCTATAAATAGGAGGGATTCACAGCCTCATAGGCTAGAGTCTTTGCTTGCCCTTCCTATTCTCCTCTCCCTCTCCACCTCAGAGTAGGCCTGGAGTTTTGAGGAGCGTCGTCGCAACCCTGCTGTGTGGATCACCGCTAGAGAGGAGGACGCTTGACCTCCTTCACCCTCTCCTAAGGATCTGCAAGGAAACAGGGATATACGATCTCCCTAGGTAACACAATCAATATACGCAGTTTTGTGTTTTGCGGATTTTTGCGCACCAATCTTCGCACGACGACGAACATCTTTTTGGGAATCGGGGATTTTTGTTTTCTTGTTCTTCCGCTGCGCATATGATGTCGCCCCCCAATGATTTCCCAACAAGTTTTACGTCCAGACGCAGTTTTACGTCTAAATGCAGTTTTACGTCTAAACGCAGTTTTACGTCTAAACGCAGTTTTGCGTCTAAACGCAGTTTTACGTCTAAACGTAGTTTTACGTCTAAACGCAGTTTTACGTCTAAACGCAGTTTTGCGTCTAAACGCAGTTTTACGTCTAAACGTAATTTTACGTCTAAATGTAGTTTTGCGTCTAAAAGCAGTTTTGAACCTTGAAAAGCGTTTTACGTAGAAAGCAATTTGCAGTTATAAATGGAATCCGAATGTAAGCGTAAACTGCAGTGTGAAGATCGTACGAAAACACGATTTACGTTTGAATGCAGATTCTGAAAGATCAGAGCTTAGAACTCGTTCGTAAAGGCGCAGAGGGCAGTAGCAATGTAGGAGGTTTGCAGTAATGATAAAGTGCTCAAGGTAAAAGCAAACCAGAGATTTAGAGTGGTTCGGTCAGTCTTGACCTACTCCACTTTTGGCTTCCTCCTCCGACGAGGTCACCGACGTCAACTAGCTGCCTTCCTTCAATGGGCGAAGGCTAACTGCCCTTTTACAGTTTCTCTCCTTTTGACAGGCTCAGGAGACAACCTTTACAGATCCTTTCTCTCCTCTCTTTACAACTCAAGACTTGAAGAACAGAAGGAGGAGAACTTTAGGACTTTACACAAATTTGAGCTCTTAGAATCACTGAAAAGATCAAGAATTCGGTGTGGATCTGTATCCTTTCAGTGTTGAATGGGTGGGGTATTTATAGGCCCCAACCCAATTCAAATCTGGAGCTCAAAACGATCAAATCCCGGAATTCCGGGATCAGGCGGTTGCACCTCTTGACTGGAGAGGTGGCACCGCCTGGCAGAGCTCGAAGACTGAGCTCAGGCGATTGCACCTCTCTGCCAGAGCTCGAAGACTGAGCTCGGTGGTTGCACCGCCTGGCAGAGCTCGAAGACTGAGCTCGGTGGTTGCATCACCTGGCAGAGCTCGAAACTGAGCTCAGGCTGATGCACCTCTCTGCAAGAGCTCGAAGACTGAGCTCGGTGGTTGCATCACCTGGCAGAGCTCGAAACTGAGCTTAAGCTGATGCACCTCTCTGCCAGAGCTCAAAGACTGAGCTCGGTGGTTGCATCACCTGGCAGAGCTCGAAATTGAGCTCTGGCTGATGCACCTCTCTGCCAGAGCTCAAAACTTGAGCTCTGGCGGTGCTACCTCTTGACAGAGGAGGTTGCACCGCCCAGTCTCGCTTGGAGACTGAGCCCTGGGCGGTTGCACCGCCTGGTTGGGGCGGTTGCACCGCCCAGTCTTGCAGCCCTGGCGGTTGCACCGCCTGGCTGGGGCGGTTGCACCGCCCAGTCACGCAGCCCTGGCGGTTGCACCTCTTGGCTGGGGCGGTTGCACCGCCCAGTCACGCAGCCCTGGCGGTTGCACCTCCTGGCCTAGGCGGTTGCACCGCCTGGTGCAATCAGGGTCCGAATGGTTCGCTCCATTCGGCCCAATTTGAATCTTTTCAGGGGCCCAATTGCCCCATGATTAAGCTAATGGGATCACCTCCCATTTTCAAGCTTAATCATCGTGCTAACCACGATTAACTCTAAGACAACTTCTGCAGCTATGCTCCGATGTGTCAATCGCTTCTTCCGGCGAGTTTCCGGCGAACTTCCGTCGATCATCCGATAAACCCTCGGTGATCCTTCCGCGGACATCCGGCATACTCCTGGACTTTGCGACGATCCACTTGGCGAGTTCCGACGAGCTTCGCTTGGCAAGCTTCTGGACTTCTCGGATCTGTTCTCGCTGAACCTCCGACGACCGTCCGAACTTCCGTCGAACTCTCGAACTCCCAACGTGATCATGATCTTGACTCCGGCGCAGCACCTGCTGCTTGTCTTACACTCATCGTAGTTAATCCTGCACACCAAAACAAAACTTCGATCGAGACAATTAATCCTAAGCAATTAACCAAGTTGTCCGACATGTCATTGGTCCCTCGACGCTTCGTTCGATTCTTCGGCGCATCGTCCTCTCCTGCAGCCTATTGCCCAATCGGCCAGTTGACTCCGTAACTCCGATATCCTTGGCACAATACCCGCTCTTCTTGGCCTGATGCCCGAGTTCACGGCCCGAAGCCTTCTGTCGATACGTCGACCGATCCACCGGCCCGACGTCCAATCTTCTAACATGTTCCTTCGGCACTGTTGAATCTCGGATTTTGATGATGAAGTCAATTGTCATTTGTTATCTAATCTATGTGTTGAGATAAGTGTGCAGGATTAACTACGATAAGAGTAAGACAAGCAGCAGGTGTTGCGCCGGAGTCAAGATCATGATCACGTTGGGAGTTCGAGAGTTCGACGGAAGTTCGGACGGTCGTCGGAGGTTCAGCGAGAACAGATCCGAGAAGTCCAGAAGCTTGCCAAGCGAAGCTCGTCGGAACTCGCCAAGTGGATCGTCGCAAAGTCCAGGAGTATGCCGGATGTCCGCAGAAGGATCACCGAGGGTTATCGGTTGATCGACGGAAGTTGGCCGGAAACTCGCCGGAAGAAGCGATTGACGCATCGGAGCAAAGCTGCAGAAGTTGTCTTAGAGTTAATCGTAGTTAGCATGATGATTAAGCATGAAAATGGGAGGTGATCCCATTAGCTTAATCTTGGGGCAATTGGGCCCCTGAAAAGATTCAAAGTGGGCCGAATGGAGTGAACCATTCGGACCCTGATTGCACCAGGAGGTGCAACCGCCCCAGCCAGGAGGTGCAACCGCCTGGGCTGTGGGGTTGGGAGGTGCAACCGCCCCAGCCAGGAGGTGCAACCGCCAGGGCTGCGAGGCTGGGAGGTGCAACCGCCCCAGCCGAGAGGTGCAACCGCCCAGAGCTCAGTCTTCGAGCTAGACTGGGCGGTGCAACCTCCTCTGCCAAGAGGTAGCACCGCCAGAGCTCAAGTTTCGAGCTCTGGCAGGCGATGCAACCACCGAGCTCAGTCTTCGAGCTCTGGCAGAGAGGTGCATCAGCCTGAGCTCAGTCTCGAGCTCTGCCAGGTGATGAAATCACCGAGCTCAGTCTTCGAGCTCTGGCAGAGAGGTGGATCAGCCTGAGCTCAGCTTGGAGCTCTGCCAGGTGATGCAACCACCGAGCTCAGTTTCGAGCTCTGCCAGGTGATGCAATCACCAAGCTCAGTCTTCGAGCTCTGCCAGGTGATGCAACCATCGAGCTCAGTCTTCGAGCTCTGGCAGAGAGAAGCAATCGCCTGAGCTCAGTCTTCGAGCTCTGCCAGGCGGTGCCACCTCTCCAGTCAAGAGGTGCAACCGCCTGATCCCAGAATTCTGGGATTTGATCGATTTGATCGTTTTGAGCTTGAATTTTGAATTGGGTTGGGGCCTATAAATACCCCACCCATTCAGCACTGAAAAGACACAGACCTACACCGAAATCTTGATCTTTTCTGTGATTCTAAGAGCTCAAAAGTGTTGTAAAGCCTTTAAGTCTCCTCCTTCTGTTCTTCAAGTTTTCAATTGTAAAGTGAGGAGAGAAAGGTCTGTAAAGGTTGTCTCCTAAGCCTGTCAAAAGGAGAGAAACTGTAAGAGGGAAGTTTGGCCTTCGCCCATTGAAGGAAGGCACCTAGTTGACGTCGGCAACCTCATCGGTGGAGGAAGCCAAAAGTGGAGTAGGTCAAGGCTGACCGAACCACTCTAAATCTCTGGTTTGCGTTTATTTTCGAGCACTTTATCATTACTGCAAACCTCCCTCATCACTACTGCTCTCTGCGCTTTCACGAACAAGTTCTAAGTGCTGTTCTTCCAAATCTGCATTCAGACGTAAATTCGTATTTTCATACATTACAGTTTACGTTTACGTTTGATTCTGCAGAACTGTTTTCCGTGCTTTTACGAACGAGCTTCTTTGCAGTTTACGCTTACATTTTAATCCTATTAATAACTGCAATCTGTCCTCTACGATTTTACGAACGAGTTTCAACATTTAGACGTAAAACTGCATTCAGACGTAAATCGGCTTTCCTCGCTCAATCATCAGATTTCTGTTCACGTTTACATCTTGATTTCAACTGCATACTGCCTTCTGCGAGTATACAAACGAGTTTCAAAGTTTAGACGTAAATCTGCGTCTAGACGTAAAATTGCGTTTAGACGTAAATCTGCGTTTAGACGTAAAACTGCGTTTAGACGTAAATCTGCGTTTAGACGTAAAACTGCGTTTAGACGTAAATCTGCGTTTAGACGTAAATCTGCGTTTAGACGTAAATCTGCATTTAGACGTAAATCTGAGTTTAGACGCAAAACTGCGCTTAGATGCAAAACTGCGCTTAGACGCAAAACTGCGCTTAAACGCAATCTGCGCTTAGACGCAAACTGCACTTAGATACAAACTGAGAATTTGCTTTTGCATCATAATAGTTTTTGAACGAACGCAGCTTTTGGTTTTTAAATTATTGTAAGATTTCCGCTGCACTAATTCACCCCCCCCCCTCTTAGTGCTCTCGATCCTAACAGGCACAACATGATTTTCCTGCTTTAATTGTCTCATCCTGATCGAAGCATCCTGCGTCACTCAAAACGCAGATTAAATCATAAACATATATCAAGTAGTTTCATCATCAAAATACGAGATTCAACAACATCTCCGTGGACTTCATTGAAAGATTTCCACCTGCCAAAGGTAAAAGCACAATTCTCGTGGTGGTTGATCGACTTACGAAATATGCTCATTTTTATGCTGTGAGAAGTCCCTACACTTCTGCTAGTATTGCCCAAGTTTTCATAGAAAATATTGTTAAACTGCACGAGATGCCAAGGTCCATTGTAAGTGATCGTGATAGGATCTTCACCAGTAAATTTTGGACCGAGTTATTCCAGTTACAAGGCACCGAACTTAAGATGAGCACAGCGTATCATCCACAAACTGACGGCCAAACAGAGGTGGTAAACAGGTGTTTAGAGACATACCTTCGGTGTTTCGCTAGCGATCGACCAAAAGAGTGGGCAAAATGGCTTCCCTGGGCCGAATTGTGGTATAATACTACATATCATTCATCTACAAAATGTGCCCCTTATGAAGCATTGTATAGTCGACCAGCCCCTGTGATTCCAAAGTATGTAATTGGCTCAGCCAAGGTAGATCAGGTTGAACAAGAATTGATTGATAGGGACAAACTCCTACAACTATTAAAAGATAATCTCTCTACAGCTCAAGCCAGAATGAAGCAGCAAGCCGACACACGATGAAGCGAAAGAGAATTTTCAGTAGGAGATTGGGTTTATCTTCGCCTATAACCATACAAGCAACACTCCATCAACACTCGAGCCTCCATGATGCTATCTCCACGATTTTTTGGGCCCTATCAGATCACAGAGCTGTTAGGATCGAGAGCACTAAGAGGGGGGGGGGGTGAATTAGTGTAGTGGAAATCTTACAGCGATTTTAAAAACGAAAGCTGCGTTCGTCCGATAAAAAACGATTTCGATATAAAAGCAGAATCACAGTGCAGTTTGCGTCTAAGCGCAGTTTTGCGTCTAAGCGCAGTTTGCGTCTAAACACAGTTTGCGTCTAAGCGCAGTTTGCGTCTAAGCACAGTTTGCGTCTAAGCGCAGTTTGCGTCTAAACTCAGTTTTACGTCCAAACGCAGTTTTACGTCTAAACGCAGTTTTACGTCTAAACGCAGTTTTATGTCTAAACGCAGTTTTGCGTCTAAACGCAATTTTACGTCTAAACGCAGTTTTACGTCTAAACGTAGTTTTGCGTCTAAACGCAGTTTTACGTCTAAACGTAATTTTACGTCTAAATGTAGTTTTGCGTCTAAAAACAGTTTTGCGTCTAAAAGCAGTTTTGAACCTTGAAAAGCGTTTTACGTAGAAAGCAATTTGCAGTTATAAATGGAATCCGAATGTAAGCGTAAATTGCAGTGTGAAGATCGTACGAAAACACGATTTACGTTTGAATGCAGATTCTGAAAGATCAGAGCTTAGAAACTCGTTCGTAAAGGCGCAGAGGGCAGTGGCAATGTAGGAGGTTTGCAGTAATGATAAAGTGCTCAAGGTAAAAGCAAACCAGAGATTTAGAGTGGTTCGGTCAGTCTTGACCTACTCCACTTTTGGCTTCCTCCTCCGACGAGGTCACCGACGTCAACTAGCTGCCTTCCTTCAATGGGCGAAGGCTAACTGCCCTTTTACAGTTTCTCTCCTTTTGACAGGCTCAAGAGACAACCTTTACAGATCCTTTCTCTCCTCTCTTTACAACTCAAGACTTGAAGAACAAAAGGAGGAGAACTTTAGGACTTTACACAAATTTGAGCTCTTAGAATCATTGAAAAGATCAAGAATTCGGTGTGGATCTATATCCTTTCAGTGCTGAATGGGTGGGGTATTTATAGGCCCCATCCCAGTTCAAATTTGGAGCTCAAAACGATCAAATCGATCAAATCCCAGAATTCCGGGATCAGGCGGTTGCACCTCTTGACTGGAGAGGTTGCACCGCCTGGCAGAGCTCGGAGACTGAGCCCAGGCGGTTGCACCTCTCTGTCAGAGGCGGTTGCACCGCCTGAGTCTGGCTCGAAGACAGAGCCCCCGGCGGTGCCACCTCTTGACTGAGGCGGTTGCACCGCTCTGCCAAAGCTCGAAGACCGAGCTCAGGTGGTGCTACCTCTCTGTCAGGGCGGTTCCACCGCCCAGTCTAGCTCGAAGACTAAGCTCTGGGCGGTTGCACCTCCTGGCCTAGGCGGTTGCACCGCCTGGTGCAATCAGGGTCCGAATGGTTCGCTCCATTCGGCCCAATTTGAATCTTTTCAGGGGCCCAATTGCCCCAAGATTAAGCTAATGGGATCACCTCCCATTTTCAAGCTTAATCATCGTGCTAACTACGATTAACTCTAAGACAACTTCTGCAGCTATGCTCCGATGCGTCAATCGCTTCTTCCGGCGAGTTTCCGGCGAACTTCCGTCGATCATCCGATAAACCCTCGGTGATCCTTCTGCGGACATCCGGCATACTCCTGGACTTTGCGACGATCCACTTGGCGAGTTCCGACGAGCTTCGCTTGGCAAGCTTCTGGACTTCTCGGATCTGTTCTCGCTGAACCTCCGACGACCGTTCGAACTTCCGTCGAACTCTCGAACTCCCAACGTGATCATGATCTTGACTCAGGCGCAACACCTGCTGCTTGTCTTACTCTCATCGTAGTTAATCCTGCACACTTAAAACAGAACTTGGATCGAGACAATTAATCCTAAGCAATTAACCAAGTTGTCCGACATGTCATTGGTCTCTTGACGCTTCGTCCGATTCTTCGGCGCATCGTCCTCTCCTGCAGCCTATTGCCCAATCGGCCAGTTGACTCCGCAACTCCGATATCCTTGGCACAATACCCGCTCTTCTTGGCCCGATGCCCGATTCCACGACCCGAAGCCTTCTGTTGATACGTTGACCGATCCACCGGCCCGACGTCCAATCTTCTAACATGTTCCTTCGGCACAACATGATTTTCCTGCTTTAATTGTCTCATCCTGATCGAAGCATCCTGCATCACTCAAAACGCAGATTAAATCATAAACATATATCAAGTAGTTTCATCATCAAAATACGAGATTCAACAAGAGCGTATTGGAGCAGTGGCGTATTGACTTAAATTACCTGAGGATGCCAAAATTCACTCTGTCTTCCACATGTCATGCCTGAAGCCCAAGTTGGGAGAACACGAGTCACCCCAGATCAAACTGCCCAACGCCACTGAGGATGGAGTTATTCAAGCTCAACGATAAGCCATCCTCGATCGTAGGATCGTGATGCGTCGCCAACGTCCCTCTACTGAAGTACTAGTGCAATGGAATAATTTACCATTTGAAGATGCCACATGGGAACCATATGAGGAGCTGAAGACCCGGTTCCCTGAGTTCATGGAATCTCAGCCTTGAGGACAAGGCTGATTTGAAGATGGCAGATCTGTTAGGACTCTAGCTAGGAGAGTCCTAATTGAGAAGGACATTCATGTAGGAGGTTTTTTTCTTAGAGAAGAATTAGGAGTTGTAAGGGAATAGGAGTCCTATTAGGAGTTGGTTAGAAGTAAGAGTCTTAAGTAGGAGTCCTATTAGGAGTTAGGGTTTAGAAGCCCTATAAATAGCCATGTATTCCTTCTCTTTTCTTAAGCAATAGATGAATCTTTTCTGCAGCTTTTGAGCAGCAACTTAGAGGGAGGAACCCCTATAGAGTTCCAATGAGGCCGATCCCCTAAAGAGATCAACCCCAAGTTTAGAATCCGCAAGGGTTCTAACAGTGACCTAGGAGGCTAGGGAACCTTGGCCGCATGGGGTACCCTAAGGTAGGATACCCCAAAGGGTAGGATACATCCTATATGATGATCTGTATAAGTGATGTGTGATATGGATGGATGATCATGGATCATGTGATGTGTGTGATGTATTATGTGATGCGATTATTATTATCATTGGGGCCTCTGAGCCTTCAATTTATTTCTTGTTTATTATTGGGCCTGTGTGCATGTGATTAAGTTGTAATTATATGAGGAGGCATAATGAGAACATGGAAGCAACAGCGGGACCCATAAGGCCGAGACAAACGATCGCGACATATGGAGATGCACCAAAATGCTAATGAAACCGATGAAGATGAGATGAACGAACATTAGGCATGGAGATGCGTTGATGCACACATAGATCATGATGTAAGTGATTGGGCCCATTGACTCGGGCTTGATCATATTAGGATATAGTCCATGATTATCTGGTATGATTACTCATGTGATATGTGATTACTCATATCATGTGATATATATATATATATATATATATATATATATATGCATGCGATGTAGATATATATTAAATATGTATGTATGCGATACATCATATTATGAGACCGAATTAAAAATCCTCTCTCGATAATATTAAGTCGGTAAACATGAGGCAATTAGATTGACCCACGTGGCCTTCTATCATTATAGGAAGAAATCGATTTTCGACGTAGATTGAGTTGGTCGAGTCCCTCGAGGTTCACCTATATCGCGATTCGAGATCTTGCCTATCATTGAATCTCGAGTTTTGATGATGAAACAAATTAATAGTGTTTGTGATCTAATCTACATTTTGAGTGATGTAGGACTAGCTTCGATCAGGAAAGAAAATTAAATTAGGAAGAATCATGTTGGGCCAGAGTGGAATATGTTAGAAGATTGGACGTCGAGTTGGAGGATCGATCGACGTATATGTTGAATCTTGTATTTTGATGATGAAAACAATTGATAAGTGTTTATGATTTGATCTGCATTTTAAGTGATGCAGAATGCTTCGATCAGGGAGAGATATTTAAAGCACGAAGAATCATGTTGGGCCGGAGAAACATGTTAGAAGATTGGACGTTAAGCTAGAGGATCGGTCGACGTATCGACAGAAGGCTTCGAGCCATGGATTTAGGTATCGGGCCAAGAAGAGTGGATATTGCGCTAAGGATATTAGAGTTACGGAGGTTAACTAGCCAATTGGGTAATAGGCTACAAGAGAGGACGATGCGCCGAAGAATCGGACGAAGCGTCGATGGACCAATGACATGCCGGACAACATGATTCATGCTTAGTAATAATTGTCTAGATAGAAGTGTGTTTTACATATTCAAGATTAACTATGATATCAAGACATAAAGCAAAATGAAGTCCCGGAGTCAAGAACGTGATTTCGTTGGGAGTTCGAGAGTTCGTCGGAAGTCCGGACGTTCGTTAGAAGTTCTGCCGGAATTGACTGAGAAGTCCCGGAGCTTGCCAAAGAAGCTTGTCGGAACTCGCCAAGAAGATCATCGTGAAGTTCAGGAGCTTACTGGGAGTCCGTTGGAACATTGCCGAGAGATCGTCGGAAGTTCGTCGGAAGCTCACCGGAAGAAACTAGACTTACAAACTTATTTAGCTTAGTAAATGTCTTAGAATTTATAATTAGCATATAATTGGGATTGGAATTGGGTCAACCCAATTAGGGGCTAGTTGAGCCTATGAATGAACTGTGTTGGGCCTAATGAAAAGGCCCAAATAGTGATCCAAGAGGTGGCACCGTCGTGGCATAGTCTTCGAGACAGTGTCAGGCGGTGGTACCGTCAGTCTGTGCCATGGTACCACCCGGACATAGTCTCCGAGAGGCTACAGGAGGTGGTACTACCCAGTGGCAGGGTGCCAAGTGGTGGTATCGCCCAGTGTGTTGGGAAATCATTGGGGGGCGACATCATATGCGCAGCGGAAGAACAAGAAAAACAAAATCCCCGATTTCCAAAAAGATGTTCGTCGTCGTGCGAAGATTGGTGCGCAAAAATCCGCAAAACACAAAACTGCGTATAGAGATTGTGTTACCTAGGGAGATCGTATATCCCCGTTTCCTTGCAGATCCTTAGGAGAGGGTGAAGGAGGTCAAGCGTCCTCCTCTCTAGCGGTGATCCACACAGCAGGGTTACGACGATGCTCCTCAAAACTCCAGGCCTACTCTGAGGTGGAGAGGGAGAGGAGAATAGGAAAGGCAAGCAAAGACTCTCGCCTATGAGGTTGTGAATCCCTCCTATTTATAGAGATCCCGTGTCAAAACCCTAATGGGTCCTTCCCTAGTGGGTATTGGATCTGCATCCAATAAGACAAGGGCTCCGTCGGATATCTCATATCCGAACCTCTACTCATCGCAATGCCTACCATATGTGTGTGACCCTCTAGGCCCAATATCGAGCTGACCGTGAGTCATACCTGTCAGAACTCCTTCTAACTCAGTGAATTATTATCTCTGTAATAATTCACTCGACTCATCGACTACGGACGTACTAGGCCACTACGCCATAGTCCCCAGACGATACAGGGGAATCCAATCCATTGGACATGTCTGTCCTCAGTTATCATGTACCTATAGTCCCTCATCCATCTAATATCCCAGAGACCGTATATCGAGCATGGTGTTGTCAAACCCATACGGTTTCTACTCGAGTCTCGCTCTAATCGGATTCTCCCGGAGAACTCTTTCTCTCTCAACCCGAATGACCTTGGCCAGGGATTTGTCTGAGCAAGAACACATGGGATATTCCTCTCATGACGCCGAGAGTGGATGATGTTGAATCTCGGATTTTGATGATGAAGTCAATTGTCATTTGTTGTCTAATCTATGTGTTGAGATAAGTGTGCAGGATTAACTACGATGAAAGTTAAACAAGCAGCAGGAGTTGCGCCGGAGTCAAGTTCATGATCACGTTGGGAGTTCGAGAGTTCAACGGAAGTTCGGACGGTCGTCGGAGGTTCTGCGAGAACAGATCCGAGAAGTCCAGAAGCTTGCCAAGCGAAGCTCGTCGGAACTCGCTAAGTGGATCGTCGCAAAGTCCAGGAGTTTGCCGGAAGTCCGCAGAAGAATCACCGAGGGTACATCGGATGATCGACGGAAGTTCGCCGGAAACTCGCCGGAAGAAGCGATTGACGCATCGGAGCAAAGCTGCAGAAATTGTCTTAGATTTAATCGTAGTTAGCACGTTGATTAAGTTGGAAAATGGGAGGTGATCCCATTAGCTTAATCTTGGGGCAATTGGGCCCCTGAAAAGAATGAAATTGGGCCGAATGGAGCTAACCATTCAAACCCTGATTGCACTAGGAGGTGCAACCGCTTAGGCCAAGAGGTGGCACCGCCTGGGCTAAGCCTCCCAGCGAGATTGGGCAGTGCAACCTCCCTGACAGAGAGGTGGCACCGCCTGAGCTCAGTCTTCGAGCTAGACTAGGCGGTGCAACCTCCCTGACAGAGAGGTGGCACCGCCTGAGCTCAGTCTTCGAGCAAGACTGGGCGGTGCAACCTCCCTGACAGAGAGGTGGCACCGCCTGAGCTCGGTCTTTGAGCTCTACCAGGCGGTGCAACCTCTCCAGTCAAGAGGTGCAACCGCCTGATCACGAAATTCCGGGATTTGATCGTTTCGAGCTCCAAATTTGAATTGGGTTGGGGCCTATAAATACCCCACCCATTCAACACTGAAGGGATATAGATCCACACCGAATTCTTGATCTTTTCAGTGATTCTAAGAGCTCAAATTTGTGTAAAGTCCAAAAGTTCTCCTCTTTTCTGTTCTTCAAGTCTTGAGTTGTAAAGAGAGGAGAGAAAGGATCTGTAAGGGTTGTCTCCTGAGCCCGTCAAAAGGAGAGAAACTGTAAACGGGCAGTTGGCCTTCGCCTATTGAAGGAAGGCCCCTAGTTGACGTCGGTGACCTCGCCGGTGGAGGAAGCCAAAAGTGGAGTAGGTAAAGACTGACCGAACCACTCTAAATCTCTGGTTTGCGTTTATTTTGAGCACTTTATCATTACTGCAAACCTCCTACATAGCTACTGCTCTCTGCGCTTTTACGAACAAGTTTCTAAGCTCTAATCTTTCCGAATCTGGATTCAGACGTCAATAGGTGTTTTCGTACAATCTTTACATTGCAGCTTACATTACGTCTTGAATCTGTTTATAACTGCGAACTGTCTTCTGCGCTTTTACGAACGAGTTTCCTTGCAGTTTACATATACATTTTGATTCTATTCATAACTGCAAACTGTCTTCTGCAATTTTACGAACGAGTTTCAACATTTAGACGTAAAACTGCATTTAGACGTAAATTGGCTTTCCTCGCACAATCATCAGATTTCAGCTTACGTTTACGTCTTAATTTCAACTGCATACTGCCTTCTGCGAGTATACAAACGAGTTTCAAAGTTTAGACGTAAATCTGCGTTTAGACGTAAATCTGCGTTTAGACGTAAATCTGCTTTTTGCAGATTACTTTTTGAGCTGTACAATAGTAGCACATTGTCTTTATACTTCTGCTTAAACTGTGTTTAGACGCAAACTGTGTTTAGACGCAAACTGCGCTTAGACGCAATTTGCGCTTAGACGCAAACTGCGCTTAGACGCAATCTGCGCTTAGACGCAATCTGAGTTTAGACGCAATCTGCATTTAGACGCAAACTGCGTTTAGACGCTAACTGTGTTTAAACGTAAACTGCGCTTAATCATAAGTAATCTTAGAATCGGCTTTTGCATCAAAATAGTTTTTGTGGAACAAACGCAGCTTTCGTTTTTAATCGCTGAAAGATTTCCGCTGCACTAATTCACCCCCCCCCCCCCTCTTAGTGCTCTCGATCCTAACAATTGGTATCAGAGCAAGGTTAACTCTCTAACGGACTAAAACCCAAGGAGAAATGGCATACGCCGGAAATCAAGAGGGGCATTCTATTACGCGTCCACCCATGTTCAGTGGGACGTACTACACCTACTGGAAGACCCGAATGAGGATCTTTCTTATTTCTATGGATTTTGAACTGTGGAATCTTGTTGAAAACGGATTTTCGAAGTCTTCTCTTCCAATGATCGATTGGAATGATTTGGAGAAGAAGGCTTTCGCTCTTAATGCAAAGGCTATGAATGCCTTATTTTGTGCACTTGATAAAAACGAGTTTAACCGTGTTTCAACTTGTGAAACTGCATTTGATATTTGGCACACACTCGAAGTGACCCATGAGGGCACAAGTAGAGTAAAAGAGTCAAAAATCAATTTGTTGTTACATTCTTTCGAACTTTTTCGGATGAAACCGAGTGAAACCATTGGCGACATGTTTACCCGTTTCACGGATGTTGTCAACAGTCTAAAAGGACTCGGAAAGAGCTTTTCGGATTTTGAGCTTGTTAATAAGATACTAAGATCCCTTCCTAAGAGTTGGGATCCTAAAGTCACTGCTATTCAAGAGGCAAAAGATTTATGAAATTTCCCTCTTGAAGAACTAATCGGGTCATTAATGACCTACGAAATGACTTGTAAAGCTCATGAAGAGCAAGAAGACATCCTTCCAAAGAACAGGAAGGATATGACACTCAAAACTTCTGAATGCCACTTGAGAGAAAACTCAAGTGATGAGGACTATGATGATGACTTGGCACTTCTAACAAGAAAGTTTAAAAAGTTCTTTAAAAGAAACAAGTTTAAGAATGATGCAAAAAATAAACTTGAACCCAAGAAGGACCAAGTAATCTGCTATGAATGCAAAAAGCCGGGACACTACAAGAGTGATTGTCCCCAAGTCAAAAGGAGAACGTCAAAGAAAAAGGCGCTTCAAGCAACATGGGATGACTCAAGCGCATCCGAAGAAGAGGAGTCCAACACCGAGCAAGTTGCTCATTACGCCTTAATGGCCATCGAAGATGAGGTAACAAATTCAATAGATGCAGATTTATCATTCGATGAATTATTAAATGCTTTCCATGAATTGTTTGATGAGTCTAAGACTATCAGTAGTAAATACAAATTGCTAAAAAAGGAGCATGATAGTCTTATTTGTAATTTCGATAAGTTAAATGCTAAACATCATGATAGTTTAAGCCCATGCATAAAATGCCATGATCTAGAAACTCTCCAAAAAGAAAACTTGCTACTTAAGGACACCTTGAAGAAATTCGAGGTTGGTAGCAAGTCATTGAACATGATCCTTACAAACAAGGGTCACGTTCCCAAAAGAAGTGGAATTGGATTCGTGAGAAGTCCTCACCAAAATCCAACCACCTTCATAAAAGGCTCCATCCTACATATTTGACATCAAGACAAATGTAACTTCTGTTGTAAATTCGGACATAAGACACATTGTTGTCCATTCAAGAAAATAAGTCCAAACAAATTGATTTGGGTTCCTAAAGGAACCATGATAAACTCCATGCAACATGATAAACAATGCAGATCTATTTGTGAGGCACCCAAAAGCAAATGGGTTCCTAAAAATCATCCCTTCCTATAAAAACATTAAAATTTTAGGCCGAAGCAAGAAATAATATTATGCTCCTTGACTCTCGATAGTCATAAACCAAGAGTCAAAAAGGAACTCGCAACGCTTAAGTTACAAGTGGAAGTTATGAAATCACAAATACAATTTGGATACAACCTTATTAGAAACATATGATATCCAAATTCACATATCCCCTTGATTTTCGAACCCATCAACACTATCATCTACGAATTAATTCTTAAAGAAACTAAATATGTCATGATCTTAAAAGGGATACCAAACAAACTATCAACATACGTATGACATATACACGTTAAAAGATCTATCTTAATAAACATTAATTGCTCTGAAATAAAAAACTCTCCTCAAGGCAAAGGCTCCCTGATCAAATCACATTAGGTGCTCACTGGCTGCAGGCGGTGGCACCTCTCCAGTTGGCGGTGGCACCTCCAGCTACCACGGGTTGCCAGAGGTTGCATTGCTCCAGCCAGAGGTGCAACCGCCCGCAACTCTGCCTTTTTAAACCCACGCTAGGGCCGGCGGTGGAACCGACCCCAACTCACTCCCATTTTCTCCTCTACTCTTCTAAGTCTCCTCCATTCTCATTTCACTCCTCTAGGCCTTCCAAATACCTCCCATTTCGGAGCAAAACATCAAGAATCCTTCCTTCTCTTGAAGAGTTCACAAAGGTACTCTCTAAGAAGCCCTTAAATTCTGTTTTGTTCTTCATTTACTCTTGCTCATCATCATCCCTCTAAACAGCAGTAGTTATGGGATCTAGAAGATCCTCAAGGGACAAGGGAAAGAGGAGATTAGTAGAAGAGTTTGATTTCACTCTTTTCGATTCAAAAAACCATGCTGAAAAATTTTCCTCTTTCGAACTTAGATGTATCAATAAGGGAAAATACGTAGATCTAAATGAACTAAGAGACTTAGAGACTATCCAATGGTTTGCAAACATAGATCTACTTCCAATCTTGCAGATTAACGAACCCATCTATCCTAGGCTAGTTAGATTATTTTACAATAACATACAAATAGATGATGAAGAAAGGATGTCCACCTATCTTTTAGGACAACACATCTCAATCACTGATAGGTTCATTTGTGATATGATAGGCATCCCCATAAAAAGCATAGGACTTTACTTTAGAGGATCATGGGATGATGAAAGTATTGGAACATCCTATGTTGAAGCCTTAGGAACAATCTTTGCCAATCCTAACATAACATTGGTTCCTAAAAGTTGTGAACATCTATTGCCTTTGAACACTAAGGTACTTCATCATATCATGACTAGTATAATTCTTCCTAAACAATACCATCATGATGAAATAAGTCAATTAGAATTAGGAACTATGTACTTAATCATGAAGGGATATGACATCTGTCTTGATTATCTTATCCAACAAAACATGTTAGAATTATCTAAGAAAGATATGATGCTCCCATATGGTGGTATAATCACAAGAATAATGAAAGCTTACGACATTCTAATACCACCAAAAGAAGAAGTAATGAAAGTAGATCGATTCAGCATAATAAACAAAAATCTACTTCACCGACTAAGATGCTACTATAGAGACGGTAACTGGGTTAGAATCCCTAGAAGGACTGATCACCCTCAACCCGAACCAGAACCGGAAACACCAGTATTTAGGGGTACCCAATCTCCTCCGACCCTTCCCTTTGAGGAAACACATCCAGTTGAGCAAACTCATACATCCATCGAAGAAATTGGGATTCGAATGGATCGATTCGAACAGAGACAAGAACGGATTGAACAACGACAAGATCAAATCCTATCTGAGCTGCAGCAAATTCATAGTCAATTTGACTCCTTGTTTAGGCATTTTAATTTTTCACCTCATCAATGAACTTGTTGAACACCTGTTGTTGTTGTAAACTTCTTATGTTACTTCTGATGTGTTGGCTGTAAACATCTATCGTGGTAAACATATATCTTGCGCCTTGTGGTAAAAGTTATCTCAGATTTTTATGGTATCATTACTGTTTGGTATGTGATATGTCCAAATTAAGAATGTTGTGCTTTACCTTGTGCTTTGATTTCATTAAAAGAGAATTAGGAATGTTGATATGTCCGAATAGATGAATTTGTTAAAATTATTTTTCGGACTATATTGAATGATCAAATCACTTGATTGCCATGTGAAAATCTGCAACAAAATCTTGTCCGAATGCATCTTATTTATTCGAATGCTATAAAACAAATTTTCTCGTACACTTTCATGAAAAATAAGTTTCTGAAATAGATTTGATGAAGTGATTCATGTGTATGTATTCCATCCTGCTAAATCTTTACATACACAATGGCTTATAACAAAAAAGGGAAGAAGTATTAAAGCAATCTATGTAAAATTCCTCTATAAGCTTGCTATTATTATTTTCCTGGTATCATAATTACTATGCTTTTTGTTGATGACAAAGGGGGAGAAACATATGAATTGATAAAAACTGCCATGATCATGTCATACTTGCAAAATACTTGAGTGATGCTATAAACAATGTTATGATTATGTCATCCTTGTATCACCAAGAGATATATGAACGTGTGCTATAGTTTGCATTATGCCGTGAGTTGATATCTTATCATTTGAAGAAAATGCAAAACTTATTAGAATATTTCAAATATGTGCATCATGTAATAGCGCTTCACAGCTTTATATGATAATGTTCAAACTACATGATGAATAGTTACAAACACAATTATACAAACTTAATGATGTATGTCAAGCCTTGACATCATCTTTGAAGAGATACATCATGATGAGTATCATGATGGGAGTATTGATAAGTTTAACTGATCTAACTTATCAATACGTTACTTGAATTCTTAGGTCTTGAATTCAAGGTTGACTTATCTCAACTATGGCATATAGACAGGGGGAGTTAAGGATAACTCTATTATCAATTGATTGTCATCATAAAAAAGGGGGAGATTGTTGAATCTCGGATTTTGATGATGAAGTCAATTGTCATTTGTTGTCTAATCTATGTGTTGAGATAAGTGTGCAGGATTAACTACGATGAAAGTTAAACAAGCAGCAGGAGTTGCGCCGGAGTCAAGTTCATGATCACGTTGGGAGTTCGAGAGTTCAACGGAAGTTCGGATGGTCGTCGGAGGTTCTGCGAGAACAGATCCGAGAAGTCCAGAAGCTTGCCAAGCAAAGCTCGTCGGAACTCGCCAAGTGGATCGTCGCAAAGTCCAGGAGTTTGCCGGAAGTCCGCAGAAGAATCACCGAGGGTACATCGGATGATCGACGGAAGTTCGCCGGAAACTCGTCGGAAGAAGCGATTGACGCATCGGAGCAAAGTTGCAGAAATTGTCTTAGATTTAATCGTAGTTAGCACGTTGATTAAGTTGGAAAATGGGAGGTGATCCCATTAGCTTAATCATGGGGCAATTGGGCCCCTGAAAAGAATGAAATTGGGCCGAATGGAGCTAACCATTCGGACCCTGATTGCACCAGGAGGTGCAACCGCTTAGGCCAAGAGGTGGCACCGCCTGGGCTAAGCCTCCCAGCGAGACTGGGCGGTGCAACCTCCCTGACAGAGAGGTGGCATCGCTTGAGCTCAGTCTTCGAGCTAGACTGGGCGGTGAAACCTTCCTGACAGAGAGGTGGCACCGCCTGAGCTCAGTCTTCCAGCAAGACTGGGCGGTGCAACCTCCCTGACAGAGAGGTGGCACCGCCTGAGCTCGGTCTTCGAGCTCTGCCAGGGGGTGCAACCTCTCCAGTCAAGAGGTGCAACCGCCTGATCCCGAAATTCCGGGATTTGATCGTTTTGAGCTCCAAATTTGAATTGGGTTGGGGCCTATAAATACCCCACCCATTCAGCACTGAAGGGATATAGATCCACACCGAATTCTTGATCTTTTCAGTGATTCTAAGAGCTCGAATTTGTGTAAAGTCCAAAAGTTCTCCTCTTTTCTGTTCTTCAAGTCTTGAGTTATAAAGAGAGGAGAGAAAGGATCTGTAAGGGTTGTCTCCTGAGCCCGTCAAAAGGAGAGAAACTGTAAAAGGGCAGTTGGCCTTCGCCTATTGAAGGAAGGCCCCTAGTTGACGTCGGTGACCTCGCCGGTGGAGGAAGCCAAAAGTGGAGTAGGTCAAGACTGACCGAACCACTCTAAATCTCTGGTTTGCGTTTATTTTGAGCACTTTATCATTACTGCAAACCTCCTACATAGCTACTGCTCTCTGCGCTTTTACGAACAAGTTTCTAAGCTCTAATCTTTCCAAATTTGGATTCAGACGTCAATAGGTGTTTTCGTACGATCTTTACATTGCAGCTTACATTACGTCTTGAATCTGTTTATAACTGCGAACTGTCTTCTGCGCTTTTACGAACGAGTTTCCTTGCAGTTTACATATACATTTTGATTCTATTCATAACTGCAAACTATCTTCTGCAATTTTACGAACGAGTTTCAACATTTAGACGTAAAACTGCATTCAGACGTAAATCGGCTTTCCTCGCACAATCATCAGATTTCAGCTTATGTTTACGTCTTAATTTCAACTGCATACTGCCTTCTGCGAGTATACAAATGAGTTTCAATGTTTAGACGTAAATCTGCGTTTAGACGTAAATCTGCGTTTAGACGTAAATCTGCTTTTTGCAGATTACTTTTTGAGCTGTACAATAGCAACACATTGTCTTTATACTTCTGCTTAAACTGTGTTTAGACGCAAACTGTGTTTAGACGCAATCTGCGCTTAGACGCAAACTGCGCTTAGATGCAATCTGCGCTTAGACGCAAACTGCGCTTAGACGCAATATGAGTTTAGACGCAATATGCATTTAGACGTAAACTACGTTTAGACGCTAACTGTGTTTAAACGTAAACTGCGCTTAATCATAAGTAATCTTAGAATCGGCTTTTGCATCAAAATAGTTTTTGTGGAACAAATGCAGCTTTCGTTTTTAATCGCTGAAAGATTTCCGCTGCACTAATTCACCCCCCCCCTCTTAGTGCTCTCGATCCTAACAGATAATACTCTATCGACACTCAATAGCCCTCGTAAGGTTGACTACAACTCCCAATGACCAGCTGTACTAGATCTGGGACTGCCAAACCTATAAGTCTGGTATCAAAGAGTGGAGCACTCATACAGGACATCCTTGGTGTCTCAAGTCTAAGGACCAGATACACCACTAGGACTACGGAATCGTTGTCTGACAATAAGGCATCATCAACCATCCAGCATTCCGTAAGCGGATCAATCAGTGAAATCATTCTCCAATGAGCACCTGTACTGTATCCCTAGTGTCCCTACACGAGCAGCTATGAGACCAGCTGCATCCATCATATGGACGGGTATACAACACACCAGTCTATCCGGTTATCACGATGTCTCTCTCGAGTAACCTATGACCGGGATTATTTAGGATATGTATTTGAAGGTGAATCAATCTCATTATCGTGATCTCATCACGATCCGATTCCCATTGCACAAATCCAAGGACATCACAATATATATATGCATTTATGCAATAGTTATAAAGTGATATACGCTAAAATATAATAAGCAAAAAGATTCTGTATCAAGTCACACGTGCCATCACTCACGTGATTGGCTTGCTGGGCACCTATGACTAGCACAGTGTTAGACTGACACTAGCGGTGGTACCGTTCAGCACAAGCGGTGGTACCACCCGTACCCAAGAAACCCAAGATGAGATATTTTTAGGCTCCAAGTTTGAATCAAATTGAGGCCTATAAATACCCCTCTCATCCCTAGTTAAGATACATAATTGAGAGCAAAAAAGGAAAGAAAACTTTGTTTCAATTGTGTGTGAACTCCTCTCAAAGTTCTAAGTGTTAGAATAGTTTGAGAGAGGAGTAAGTGGGGGTGTAAGGGTTATCTCCTAAACTCGGTAAAAGGAGAATCGAGTTGTAAAAGGTAGTTGGTCTTCGCCTATTGAAGGAAGACCGATAGTGGATGCCGGTGGCCTCGACGGAAGAGGAATTGGCGGAGTGGATGTAGGTCATGATGATTGAACCACTGTAAAAATCTAGTTTGCGTTTCCTTCTTACAATTTACTTTTGTAGCAAACTACATTTCCTCCTTACTGTGCTTTTACTATGCTTACGCTTACGAGCAAGCATTGAATTTCAAGTTATCTTCCAAGTTCGTTTTTTATTGTACGAAACATTTCTTGAACCGATGTGATTTTACTGTTGCACTAATTTACCCCCCCCCTCTTAGTGCCGACTCGTTCCTAATAGTTGGTATCAGAGCCTCGTTTTTCTTATTTGGTTTAACACCCAAATAGAAATGGCTCTTTTCGGCTTTCAAGAAGGACTTTCTCTCATTCGTCCTCCCTTGTTTAATAGGATGAACTACACATATTGAAAAACTCAAATGAGAGTTTTCTTATTTTCTATGATTTAAATTTATAAAATATTATGAAAAATGGTTTTCGAAGGTCTTCTCTTCCAATGAACCATTGGAATGATTTGGAGAAGAAGACTTTTTTCTTAAATGCTAGAGCTATGAACGCTCTATTTTGCGCTTTGGATAAAACTGAGTTTAATCGAATTTCTACTTACGAAACAACTTTCAATATATGGCACACTCTCGAAATCACACATGAAAGCACGAATAGAGTAAAAGATTCTAAAGTTAATCTTTTAATGCACGATTTTGAACTATTTCATATGAAATCAAGCGAAACCATTGGAGACATGTACACTCGTTTTACGGATGTCGTCAATGGTTTAAAAGCACTTGGTAGAAGATTTTTGGATTTTAAACTTGTAAATAAAATTTTACATTCTCTTAATAAGTGTTGGGATCCGAAAGTAACTGTAATACAAGAGGCAAAAGATGTTAATAATTTTTCACTTGAAGAATTGGTTCATTGATGATGTATGAAATGACGCACAATGCGTAAAATGAACTTGAGAATAACCTTCTAAAGAATAGGAAGGAATTAGCACTTCGAATAAAAGAAGATCACTCGAGCATAAGCTCAAGTGATAGTGAACTTGAACTTCTCATGAAATTTAAAAAGTTCATGAAACAACGATTAAAGAACAAAAATACACTTAAAAAGAATGGAACTACTTGCTATAAACGTAAGAAGAAGTTGCCAAAAGAGGAATCGAGCTCCTCCGAAGACGAGGAAAAAATCAACAAAGGCGAGGTGGCAAACTACGTCTTAACGGCTTTCGACGATGAGGTAATCAAAATAACCTTAGTTTACTTTGAAATTACATAATGCCTTTCATGAGTTATTATTAATTTAGTTTAAAAAAATTATTTTTCTTGAAAATTACATGTTTAATAATGTATTGAAAATGTAAAAAATTCGAATTATGCTTATCCTTCTAGTAATGATCATGAAAATTACATGTTTTATGATAAAGGAATAAAATATTAGATTTAAATATAATGATAATCCTATATATGTTTTTAAGAAGAAATAATATGTATGCTAATGTCTTAATGAAAATGTTAAGAGGTTTGATATCATGCTTAATATGAAATTGTGCATGTTATACCTTAAAAACTTTAAACCATGTTTTGATGTCATGCCCCAAGTAATGATGATTTGAGATCATACTTAATTAGTTTATCTTTCAAAATTATGCATGATGATTCCTACGATTTATGGATTATCGATTTTTACCGTAATGAAAGTAACTTTTTTAGTTTTAAAAATGATCCATATTTTTGTTTGGTATAAATGACAAAGGCATGCTCGTATGAAATAAATCACATGAACTAAAACAACTATAAAGAGGAAAACATTTTTCTTAAAATTTTTTTCTATCTTATTGAGTTTTGAATAAGAGATTGATAAATCTATTTGTTGAATCTCGTATTTTGATGATGAAACTACTTGATATATGTTTTAATCTGCGTTTTGAGTGACACAGGATTCTTCGATCAGGATGAGACAATTAAAGCACAAAAATTATGTTGTGCCGGAGGAACATGGCAGAAGATTGGACGTCGGGCCGGTGGATCGGTCGACGTATCGACAAAATGCTTCGGGCCGTGGACTTGGGCATTGGGCCAAGAAGAGCAGGTATTGTGCCAAGGATATCGGAGTTGCAGAGTCAACTGGCCGATTGGGCAATAGGCTGTAGGAAAGGACGATGCGCTGAAGAATCGGACGAAGCGTCGAGGGACCAATGACATGCTGGACAACTTGGTTAATTGCTTAGGATTAATTATCTCGATTGAAGTTTTGTTTTAAGTGTGCAGGATTAACTACGATGGAAGAAAGACATGTAGCAGGAGTTGCGCCGGAGTCAAGACAATGATCACGTTGGGAGTTCGAGAGTTCGACAGAAGTTCGGACAGTCGTCGGAGGTTCTGCAGGAACAAATCTGAGAAGTCCATGAGCTTGCCAAAGAAGCTCGTCGGAACTCGCCAAGTGGATCGTCGCAAGTCTAGGAGTTTGCCGGAAGTCCGCAGGAGCATCACCGAGGGTTCATCGGATGATCGACGGAAGTTTGCCGGAAGAAGAGATTGACGCACCGGAGCAAGTTGCAGTAAATGTCTTAGGGAATATCGTAGTTAGCACAATGATTAAGTTGGAAATGGGAGGTGATCCCATTAACTTAATCTTGGGGCAATTGGGCCCCTCAAAAACCCAAATTGGGCCGAATGGATCAACCCATTCGGACCCTGATCTCTGCCAGGCGGTTGAACCGCCCAAGGCAGGAGGTTGAACCGCCCAAGGCAGGAGGTTGCACCGCCTGGGCTCAGTCTCCGAGCGAGACTAGGAGGTGCAACCGCTCCAGCCAGGCGGTGGCACCGCCTGGGCTCAGCCTCCGAGCGAGATTGGGCGGTGCAACCTCCCCTGACAAGAGGTTGCACCGCCTGGGCTCGGTCTCCCAGCACTGGCTGAGCGGTGCAACCGCCTCAGTCAGGAGGTTGCACCGCCGGAGCTCAGTCTTCGAGCTCTGGCAAGAGGTGCAACCACCCCTGACAGGAGGTGGCACCGCCCAGAGGCTCAGTCTTCGAGCTCTACCAGGCGGTGCAACCGCTCCAGTCAGGAGGTGCAACCGCCTGATCCCGGAATTCCAGGAATTGACAGTTTTAAGCTCCAAATTTGAACTGGATTGGGGCCTATAAATACCCCACCCATTGAGCACTGAAAGAACACTGAACAAATACCGAAATCTTGATCTTGTTTTGTGATTTTTAGAGCTCAAAATTGTTGTAAAGGCCAAAAGTTCTTCTTTCTATTTTCTTCCAAGTTCTGAGCTATAAAGTAAGGAGAGAAAATTCTAAGCCCGTCAAAAGGAGTGAAACTGTAAAAGGGTGGTTGGACTTCGCCTATTGAAGGAAGGCCTCTAGTTGACGTCGGTGACCTCGTCGGTGGAGGAAGCCTAAAGTGGAGTAGGTCAAGATTGACCGAACCACTCTAAATCTCGGTTTGCATTTACCTTGAGCATCTTATCTTTACTGCAAACCTCCTCAATAGCTTACTGCATCTTATCTTTACTCTAAATCAAAGTTCAGTGCTTTCCGAATCGGCGTTTAGATGCAAATCGCTTTTATTGTACGAACGTCGTATTTCAGTTTGCGCTTATATTCTGATTTCCATCATAACTGCAAACTACCTTCATAGATTTACTTTAACGTCATCTCGCTTGATCTTAAGTTAAAGTAATCTTAGAATCAACTTTCACACCGAAATCACTTTTATCGTACAAACGCAGTTTTTATTAATCGCAAAAAGATTTCCGCTGCACTAATTCACCCCCCCCTCTTAGTGCTCTTGATCCTAACAATTGGTATCAGAGCCCGGTATGTCTCATTTCGGATTTACACCCGAGAGAAATAACTCTTCATGACTTTCAAGAGGGCTTATCGGTCTTTCATCCACCGTTGTTTAACGGATTGGACTACACTTATTGGAAAACTCGAATGAAAGTTTTCTTGATTTCTATGAATTTGGATTTATGGAATATCATTGAAAACAGTTTTCAACTTCCCTCTAAACCGATGAACGAATGGTCGGATTTGGAGAAGAAGTATTTTTCTTTAAACGCAAAGGCTATGAATGCCTTATTTTGCGCTTTGGACAAAAATGAGTTCAATCGGATTTCTATGTGCGAAACGGTTTTTGACATTTGGCGAATACTTGAAATCACACACGAGGAAACTATTAGAGTCAAAGACTCGAAAGTTAACATTTTATTGCATGATTTTGAGCTTTTTCGAATGCAACCAAGCGAGACTATAGGCGACATGTATACCCGTTTTACGGATGTCGTCAATAGTTTAAGAGCTCTTGGAAAATATTTTTCGGACTTTGAACTCGTAAATAAGATTTTGCGTTCTCTTTCTAAGAAGTGGGATTCAAAAGTAACTGCAATACAAGAAGCTAAAAACCTAAACAACTTACCACTTGAAGAACTAATTGGTTCATTGATAACATATGAAATGGTGCACAATGCACATGATGAACATGATGAACAAAATCACCTTCCAAAGAACAAGAAGGATTTGGAACTCCGGACAAATGAATACCACTTGAGCGATGACTCAAGTGATGAGGACAATGATGAACTTGAACTTCGAACACTAAATCTTAATAAGTTTATTAAACAAAAATCTAAAATAAACAATAAACTTGAACAAAGGAAGAGGCCAAAGAAGAAGAACACAAAGTGGGATGAATCGAGCTCCTCCGAAGACGAGGAGAAAATCAAGAAAGGCAAGGTGGCAAACTACGCCTTAATTGCTTTCAATGATGAGGTAATCGAAATCCCCCTAATTTATTTTGAAATTACTTGATGCTTTCATGATGTATTTTCTCTTTTAGTTTAGAATTAATTTTCTTAAAAATTACATGTTTTAAAAAAATTATGATCATGCTAAGTAATTTCAAAAATGATAATATTGCAAATAAAATGATCTTGATTGAAAATATGAAATCATGGTTAAGAAGTAATAATGTGTATTACGTTGATTTTCATTGTTATTTCTCGATTTTGATTAAAAAAAAAATCATGTTTGATTTGAAGAAATGCATAATGATGAAATTAAATATTTTGATTAACAATTTTATGCATGAGATTTTAAGCTGATGATAAGCATGTGTTATTTTCATGAGTGTATTTGAAAAACTATGGCAAAAATGTGCTCGAATGCATGAACTTGTTTTTCGGACTTTCCTGATTCAATGTTCAAATCACTTAATTGCCATGATGATTTTACACTATTACATGCCTTAATAACATGTTGGAAATTATGTGTTTTGGATACAAAATTTTTATGATCATGAGCATGTTTTATCTTCATGATTGAACTTGAAAATCTATAGCAAAACCTTGTCTGAATGCATGAAAGTGTTAATTTCATTTTCGGATTCGCTTAACAATTGGTATCCTAACAATCGGATTTTCTCATACACTTATTATATGAAAAATATTTTTCTGAAATGGATTTGATGAAATGATTCCTGCTTATAAATTTCATCTTGAAATACGAATGATAGTGTTTTTGCTTGCAAAGATTTGTTTCACATACATATCTCCTATGATTCATGTGTAGAGAAAGAATTTATAAATCATAATACAATGAGATTTCTTATGCAAAATTAAAGTGCTTTTGTGATTCTTTGCTAAAGAAAATAATTATTAAAATCATGATCTTGATAATTATAACATGAAGCTCTTTATAAATCAAGATCGTTCATTATGTTCCCTACATTTATCAAAAAGGAATTCTTCAAATGAAATGTAACTTGTCTTTTGATTTCTCAGAATTCAATGAAGTGTCATATTGATATCTTAATACTTGGAATATTTTAAAATGTGATCTTGATAAGAATGTTTCAAGTTGCTCTTTGTGATATACCTTTTCAAATGAATCATGAGCCTTGATATCATATATTTCATAATATAGAAATAACAAGATTTCTTTGCCTTGTATGTCTTGTGTGATGATTATACATCAATTTGCTTTATTAAGAATTATATAAATCTTGATCGTGAACTTGTTAAGAAGAATTATAATGAACCATGAATCATATCTTTGGTATTCATGAATTGATCCTCATTGATATCTTTCATTGATATGATAAATTATCATCTCATGATATATCACATAATTATATCATGCTTTGCGATTGAATCATGTGATCTTTGCTGAATTTTCACATTGATATTCTTCATGACATGATTTCTTTGCATTGTTGTCTTGTATGCTTCATGTGATACTATGAATACATGAAACACTTATGATATGATTTTTATGCAATTCCTTATATTCATGAAATGTTTATCTCATCACCCAATAATTCTTCTTGATATTCCTTATGTGATGATAAGAATACATGAAATATTCATTAATTTATTTTGATGTATACAAATAAGAAGTTTTGATCATGCATGATAGGATGTAATGAATTTTGACATTTAGATACCATCATTTGAATAGCTATGATCATGTTGCCACAATGATATATCATGAATGCTTGAATATCATGTTTGATATGCTCATAATGATGATTGATTTTTCGGTATCGTTCAAAAAAAAAAAAAGAAATGTTAATGAATTTGTACATTAAAACTATAATGATGCACAAATAAGAATGATTACTTACCTTTGTCATGATTTAAAAATTGATGTAAAGGGTTTTTCGTTTTTTTGACAATGACAAAGGGGAGATAGATTGCTAGCACAATTCAAGAAAAAGGCAAAATTTACAAAAGAGAAGAAATTGCTATCTTAAACATCACCGATAATTGCTAGCTTGAAATGTCAAGAAAATATAAAAACTTGTTTATTTTCTTGCACATCTAAAGAGAAGATGCAAATGTAACACTTGCCAAATTGTTTGCTTGCCTCATGTAAAACATTATCTCTTGCTAGTTTGGCATTTTGCTAGCTTGCACTTTGCAAAGAAAGCAAAAATGACACTTCTCAAAAGAGAAGAAAGAGCTTGTTATCTTGAACATCACAAGCTTGCCAAACAAAAATTGCAAAAGTGCTATCTTGTCTATCTCAAGAAGCAAAACTTGCATATCGTAAAAATTTGCTAGCTTGCAACTTGCATATTTCAAAAAGCAAGAGTTGCCTTCTTGAACATCTCTAAATTGCTAGCTTGCATGTTGTAACATTGCTAGCTTGCATGTTCTAAAAGTGCTATCTTGTATGCTGTAAAACTTGCATATCTAAAACTTGATAGCTTGAATGTTCTAAGCATAATGTAACATTTGCTAAATTTTCTGGCTTCAAAACTGCATGATGATAAAACATGATATTATGTTTTTCATGCAATGAGTTGAACCAATATCACAAACACTTGATTGGGGTACTTCTCCTATTTGTTGATGACAAAGGGGGAGAAGTATGTTGATGACATGACATGTTATGCATAAGTTTATGCATAAGTTCATGATGATGTGTTGCAAGTATTCATGATGAATATTGCAATGCCTTGAATTCAGTTTGAATTCAAGATTCTATCAATATGGTATATTGATAGGGGGAGTTTGTTTAAACTCCGGGAGTTAAGTTTAACTCCGTAATCAAGTGGTTGTCATCATCAAAAAGGGGGAGATTGTTGAATCTCGTATTTTGATGATGAAACTACTTGATATATGTTTTAATCTGCATTTTGAGTGACGCAGGATGCTTCGATTAGGATGAGACAATTAAAGCAGGAAAATCATGTTGTGCCGGAGGAACATGTTAGAAGATTGGACGTCGGGCCGGTGGATCGGTCGACGTATCGACAGAAGGCTTTGGGCCGTGGACTCGGGCATTAGGCCAAGAAGAGTAGGTATTGTGCCAAGGATATCGGAGTTGCAGAGTCAACTGGCCGATTGAGCAATAGGCTGTAGGAAAGTACAATACGCCGAAGAATCGGACGAAGCGTCGAGGGACCAATGACATGCCGGACAACTTGGTTAATTGCTTAGGATTAATTGTCTCGATCGAAGTTTTGTTTTTAGTGTGCAGGATTAACTACGATGGAAGAAAGACATGCAGCAGGAGTTGCGCCGGAGTCAAGACAATGATCACGTTGGGAGTTCGAGAGTTCGATGGAAGTTCGGACAGTCGTCGGAGGTTCTGCAGGAACAAATCCGAGAAGTCCATGAGCTTGCCAAGAAGCTCGTCGAAACTCGCCAAGTGGATCGTCGCAAGTCCAGGAGTTTGCCGGAAGTCCGTAGGAGCATCACCGAGGGTTCATCGGATGATCGACGGAAGTTCGCCGGAAGCTCGCCGGAAGAAGCGATTGACGCACCGGAGCAAGTTGTAGTAAATGTCTTAGGGAATATCGTAGTTACACAATGATTAAGTTGGAAATGGGAGGTGATCCCATTAACTTAATCTTGGGGCAATTGGGCCCCTAAAAAACCCAAATTGGGCCGAATGGATCAACCCATTCGGACCCTGATCTCTGCCAGGCGGTTGAACCGCCCAAGGCAGGAGGTTGCACCGCCTGGGCTCAGTCTCCGAGCGAGACTGGGAGGTGCAACCTCTCCAGCCAGGCGGTGGCATCGCCTGGGCTTAGTCTCCGAGCGAGACTGGGCGGTGCAACCTCCCCTGACAGGAGGTGGCACCACTTGGGCTCGGTCTCCGAGCACTGGATGAGCGGTGCAACCGCCTCAGTCAGGAGGTTGCACCGCCTGAGCTCAGTCTTCGAGCTCTGGCGGGAGGTGCAATCACCCCTGACAGGAGGTGGCACCGCCTAGAGGCTCAGTCTTCGAGCTTTGCCAGGCGGTGCAACCGCTCCAGTCAGGAGGTGCAACCGCCTGATCCCGGAATTCCGGGAATTGATAGTTTTGAGCTCCAAATTTGAACTGGGTTGGGGCCTAAAAATACCCCACCCATTCAGCACTGAAAGAACAATGAACATACACCGAAATCTTGATCTTGTTATGTGATTTTTAGAGCTCAAAATTGTTGTAAAGGCCAAAAGTTCTTCTCCCTCTTTTCTTCCAAGTTCTGAGCTGTAAAGAGAGGAGAGAAAATTCTATAAGGGTTGTCTCCTAAGCCTGTCAAAAGGAGTGAAACTGTAAAAGGGTGGTTGGCTTTCGCCTATTGAAGGAAGGCCTCTAGTTAACGTCGGTGACCTCGTCGGTGGAGGAAGCCAAAAGTGGAGTAGGTCAAGATTGACCGAACCACTCTAAATCTTGGTTTGCATTTACCTTGAGCATCTTATCTTTACTGCAAACCTCCTCAATAACTTACTGCCTTCTGTGCTTTTACAAACGTGTTTCAAAGTTCAGTGCTTTCCGAATCGGCGTTTAGACGCAAATCGCTTTTATCGTACGAATGTCGTATTTCAGTTTACGCTTATATTCTGATTTCCATCATAACTGCAAACTGCCTTCATAGATTTACTTTAATGTCATCTCGCTTGATCTTAAGTTAAAGTAATCTTAGAATCGACTTTCACACCGAAATCGCTTTTATCGTACGAACGTAGTTTTTATTAATTGCTGAAAGATTTTCGCTGCACTAATTCACCCCCCCCCCCCCCCCCCCCCTCTTAGTGCTCTTGATCCTAACACTATTTATATTATTTTAAATCTCTTGAACTATAAAAGTATTTTTGATGATTTAAATTTGAATAAATTTTTATCTAAATTATGATCTTGATTCCTTGATATTTATAAATTAAGATTTATTATGAATCAAGATTTTTCATTAATCGTTCTCCTATGATTCTACTTTGTATTTTCTTAAGAGGAGATTTTCTAAACTGAATCATGAATTTTCTTGTGAGTTCTTGAATTTATTACTTGAGATTTTCTTTTAATCAAGATCTCTTCTTTGTACACCTATAATTTTTTATTCTTGATATTTTTATTTAAAGAAGAGATTTACTATATGAATCATGTCTTTTTGGTATTTAGGTGGTCTTATCTTTCCTGATATGATTTCTTTGTATTTATGGCATGTATGCCTTAAAATGATTGAAATATTTTACACTATTATTTTCTTCCCTTATTCTTTCTTATTTACAATGATAAAAGGGGGAAAAGTTATGATCATGCATGGTAGGATGTAATTTGACAAATTGATACCATCATGATGTGAAATATTTATGATTTGGAATGATGCATACAATACTTATGCTTTTTATTATTTTGATGTATGTGATGTATTGCATATGATGTGAATCATGATTAAAATAGCTTTGATTTGAATTCAAGATTTATCTCAATTATGATATTTTGAAATAAGAATGATTAATTATCTTTGTCATGCTTTGAAAATTATTATAAAGGGAAAAAGATATACAAAATTGTATTCTTTCCTTTTTTGTGACAATGACAAAGGGAGAGATAGCTAGCTTGCACAAGTCAAGAAGATGCAAAAACTTGCTTGCTTATTTGCATATCTAAAATAAGCAAAAATTGCAAACGTACATATAGCAAAAAGAGGTAAAACTTTTTAGTTTGCTCATCTTAAGAGCAAAAGTGCTATCTTATCAATCTCAAGAAGCAAAACTTGTAACTTGCACATTGCAAAAGGAAGCAAGAATTGCTAGTTTGCACACTTCAATAAGAATGCTATCTTGCATTTGTTTTTGAAAACTTGCTAGCTTGTACTCACTTAAATGATATAAAATCTGCTAGCTTGTATGTTATAATATAATGTAACACTTGCTAAATTTGCTAGCTTACAAATTGTATGGTGATAAAACTGAAGATTATGTTTAGTATGCGATGATTTGAACTTATATATTAAACAATTAAAAGTTACACTTCTCCTTTTTGTTAATGACAAAAGGGGAGAAGTATGATCATGTTATGCATGATGATGTATTGCAAATATTCATAATGAAATTTGCAATGACTTAAATTCACCTTGAATTCAAGGTTTTATTAATATGGCATATTGATAGGGGGAGTTAAAGTTAACTCTGTCATCAATTGGTTGTCATCATCAAAAAGGGGGAGATTGTTGAATCTCGTATTTTGATGATGAAACCAATTAATAAGTATTTATGATTTGATATGTGTTTTGACTAACGCAGGATGCTTCGATCAGAGAGAGACATTTAAAGCAGGAAGAATCATGTTGGGCCGGAGAAACATGTCAGAAGATTGGACGTCGAGCTGGAGGATCGATCGACGTATCGACAGAAGGCTTTGGGCTATGGATTCAGACATCGGGACAAGAAGAGTGGATATTACGCCAAGGATATCGGAGTTGTGAAGATCAACTGATTGATTGGGCAATAGGCTGCAAGAGAGGACGATGAGCCGAAGAATCGGACGAAGCGTCAATGGACCAATGACATGCCGGATAACATTATTCATGCTTAGTAATAATTGTCTAGATCGAAGTTTGTTTTATGTGTACAAAATTAACTACGATAGCAAGGAATAAAGAAAAATGAAGTCCCGCAATCAAGAACGTGATTTCGTTGGGAGTTTGAGAGTTCGTCAAAAGTTCGAACGTTCATCGGAAGTTTTGCCAGAAATGACCGAGAAGTCCAAGAGCTTGCCAAAGAAGCTCATCGGAACTCACCAAGAAGATCATCGTGAAGTCCAGGAGCTTGCCAAGAGTTCGCTGGAACATTGCCGAGAGATCGTTGGAAGTTTGCCGGAAGATCGTCGGAAGATCACTAGAAGAAACTAGACTTACGAACTTGTTTAGCTTAGTAAATGTCCTAGAATTCGTAGTTAGCACATAATTAGGATTGGAATTGGGCCAACCCAATTAGGAGCCAGTTGGGCCCATGTATGAACTATTTTAGGCCTAATAAAAAGGTCTAAACAGTGACCCAAGAGATGGCACTATCGTGACACAATCTTTGACTCAAGAGGTGGCACTATCGTGGCATAATCTCCGAGACTGTGTCAAGCGGTGGTACCGTCGGTCTGGGCAGTGGTATCGCCCAAACACAGTCTCCGAGAGGCTGCAGGCGGTGGTACCGCCCAAGATTGGGCGGTGGTACTGCCTAGTAGTAGGGTGCTAGGTGGTGGTACCACCTAGTGTTAGATTGACACTGGCGGTGGTACCGCCTAGCACAGACGGTAGTACCGCCCATACCTAGGAAATCCAGGATGAGATATTTTCAGGCTCCAAGTTTGAATCAACTTGAGGCCTATAAATACCCCTCTCATCCCTAGTTAAGATACACACAACTGAGAGCAAAAAAGGAAAGAAAACTCTGTTTCAATTGTGTGTGAACTCCTCTCAAAGTTCTAAGTGTTAGAATAGTTTGAGAGAGGAGTAAGTGGGGTTATAATGGTTATCTCTTAAACCCGATAAAAGGAGAATCAAGTTATAAAAGGTGGTTGGTCTTCACCTATTGAAGGAAGACCGATAGTGGATGTCGGTGGCCTCGACGGAAGAGGAATCGACGAAGTGGATATAGGTCACGATGACCAAACCATTATACAAATCTGGTTTACGTTTCCTTCTTGTAATTTACTTTTGTAGCAAACTGCCTTTCCTCCTTACTATGCTTTTACTATGCCTATGCTTACAAATAAGCATTGAATTTCAAGTTATCTTCCGAGTTCGATTTTTATTGTATGAAACATTTCTTGAACCCACATGATTTTACCGCTGCACTAATTCCCCCCCTCTTAGTACCGACTCGTTCCTAACAGTATTGGCAGAAGGCTTCGGGCCATGGGTTCAGGCATCAGGCGAAGAAGAGCAAAAATTGTGCTAAGAAAATCGGAGTTGTGAAGGTCAATTGGCCGATTGGGAAATAGGTCACAAGAAAGGACAATATGCTGAAGAATCAGACGAGGCATCGATGAACCAATGATATGCCAGACAACATTTGATTGGCTTTGTAATAATTGTCTAGATCGAAGTAGGTTTTAGGCATAATTGGGTTGGAATTAGGCCAACTCAATTAGGGGCTAGTTGGGCCCAAGTTTGGGCTATGTTGGGCCAAGTGAAAAGGCCCAAACAATGACCCAACAGGTGGAATCATCGTGATACAATCTTTGAGACTATATCAGGCGATGGTACTGTCCTATAGTAGGGTGTCAAGTGGTGGTACCACCTAGTGTAAGTGCTGCAGGCGGTGGTACCACCCAGCATAAGCAATGGTACTGCCCAACACAAGCGGTGGTAACACCAATATCCCGAAAATCGGGGATGAGACACTTTTAGGCTCTAATTTTGAATCCACTTGAGGCCTATAAACACCCCTCTCATCCTTGGTTAACACACATAAGAATTACAAGAAAAAAAAAAATAGAAAAACACTGTTGTAATCTTGTGAGAACTCCTCTCAAGCTCTAAGTGTTAGTGTGGTTTAAGAGAGGAGTAAGTGGGGGTATAAAGGTTCTCTTCTGAGCTTGTCAAAAGGAGAATCGAGTGTAAAAGGGTAGTTGATCTTCGTCCGTTAAAAGAAGATCGGTAGTGGAAGCCGATAGCTTCGAGTGAAGATGAATCGGGAGTGGATGTATGTCACGACGATTGAACCACTATAAATTGGTGTGCTTTTTCTATTATTGTCATTTACTTACTTTACAATTGCTTCACTTCCTCCTTACTTTGCTTTCACTAAGCTTACGAACAAGCATTCAATTTCAAGTTATCTTCTAAGATCGGTTTTTATCGTACGAAGATATTTCAAAACGACGTTTTTATCTACTACACTAATTCACCCCTCTTAGTGCTGACTCGATCCTAACAGTTGGTATTAGAGCCATGTTCTTTCTCGTTTGGTTTAATAACTAAGAGAAATAGCTCTTTTCGGCTTTCAAGAGGGTCATTTTATCATTCGTCCTCCCATGTTCAATGGGACGGACTACATATATTGGAAAACTCGAATGAGAGTTTTCTTAATTATTTTTAGATTTCAGTATATGGAATATCATTAAAAATAATTTTTAAAAATCTTTTACTCCAATGAATGAATGGAATGATTTGAAGAAGAAAACTTTTTCTTTGAATGCTAGAGCTATGAACGCTCTATTTTGTGCTTTGAGCAAAAATGATTTTAATCATGTTTTTTTATGTAAAACTGCACATGAGATTTGACATACACTATAAGAAACTCATGAAGGCACGAATAGAGTAAAAGAGTCTAGAATAAATCTTTTGATGTATGATTTTGAATTATTTCGATTGGAACCATGTGAAACTATTATTGATATGTACATCCGTTTTACGAATGTCATCAATAGTTTAAAAGTACTTGATAAATCTTTATCTAATCTTAAACTTGTAAACAAGATTCTAATATCTCTTTCTAAAAATTGAGATCCGAAAGTAATCGCAATATAAGAAGCGAAGGATTTAAACTATTTTCCACTTGATGAACTTATTGGATCTTTAATAACCTATGAAATGACTTATGTGGCACATGATGAACTTCAAAACAACATTCCAAAAAACAAGAAGGATTTGACACTTAAAACTCAAGAAGACCACTCGAGCGAAAGCTCAAGTGATGATGACTTTGAACTCTTAAAAATAAAACTTTAAAAGTTCTTAAAACATGAATCAAAAATTAAAAATGAACTTAAAAAAAAGAAGTTACCGAAGAAGAAGGAAGTATTCAATACGGCTTGGGATGAATCGAGCTCATCCGATGACGAGAAGTAAACCAACAAAGGCGAGGGGGCAAACTACGCTTTAACGACTTTCGACGACGAGGTAACCAAAACCCTTTTGTTTTATTTTAAAATTACTTGATGCTTTTTATGAGTTATTTTTAATTAATTAGTAAAAAAAAAAAAATATTGGGATCATGCTAGTAATTTTGAAAATGATAATGATAATTACATGTTTTATGAAAATACAACAAAATGTTAGATATCAATCTAATGCTTGTACACCAAATAAGAGTAATCTTATGTATGTTCTTAAGAAGCAATAATATGTATTTTGATGATTTCCGTATAGCTTTTTGATTTTGATTAAGGATGCCTTATGTTAAATGAAACCATGCTTGATGATCTAATAATGCATAATGATCATGCTTAATGAGTTTATATTTCGAAATTATGCATGATGATTTTTATGATTTATGGCTTATTGATCTTTGTCATAATGAAAGTTACTTTTTCGGTTTTAAATAAGATGAATAGTTTTCAATTACAGAAAATGAAACAAAAAAAGAGAAAAATATTTTTCTTAAGAATTTCACAATCCCTATCTTATCAAGTTTTTAAAAAGGAGATTGATGGATCTATTTGTATGAATCTCTTAGACTATGAAAAAAGTTTTGATGATTTAATGATTTGAATCTAAATGAGATTTTATCCAATCGAATCATGAACTTTCTGTTGAGATATTTTCTATTTTATGTGGATCAAGATCTCTTCTTTGTTCTTCTATATTTCTTTTGCCATTTACTAAAGAGGAGATTTTCTATATGAATCATAATATTTCTTATGCATGAATTAAAATCTTTTTCTTCTATGTTTATTTTTACAATTTACTAAAGAAAATATCTTTTTCAGAATTCATGAGTTAAAGTTTCTTTTGAAGATATTTTTTTATTTGATCTCCTAAGATTTCTTTTGATTATTTAAGAAGAGATTTGGCAAAACGAATAATGTCTTTTGGTATTCACACGATCTCATCTTTCATGATATGATTTTTCTTTGTATAATTCCTTGTATTCATAAAGTATATCTCATCACCAAATTTTTCTTGATATCTTCCATGTGATGACTTGAATATTTACAACTTTATGCTATTCCCCTCCTTTTGCCAAAAGGGAGAAAGAATTGCTAGTGTGCATATCTCAATAAAAACACATTGCTAAGAAAGGCAAAATTTGCAATCTTGCACATTAAGGAAGATAGTTTCGCTAGCTTGGATAAATTAGTATAAAACTTACTTGACATGATTTCAAACACTTACATTGTTGAATGATTCATTTTTTTTGCCTATGACAAAGGGGGAAAAAATAAATGATGTATCATGTATGATATGCCTATAGTGATGATTGATTTATTTTTGGTATCATGGATGAAGTAAGGATGAAATGTAAGGTTTTGAAATTGTGCATATCTTAATTTAAAACTATAATAATGCACAAACATATTGAATTAAGAATGATACTTTATCTTTGTCATGGTTTGGAAATTAATGCAAAGGGAAAGTAATTACAAAATTATATCCTTTCCTTTTTTTTGACAATGACAAAGGGGGAGTAAAACTTTCTAGCATGCTAATATCAAGAAAAGCAATGTTTGCTAAGTTACATAGTTCAAGAAGATGCGAAAATAGGCTATCTTGCACATCTAAAAAAGTTGCTAACTTGCTTGTAAAATGATGTAAAATTTTGCTAGCTTGTGCTTTGCAAAGGAAGTAAAAATTTGCACTTCTCAAAAGAGAAGAAAGAAAATTACTAGCTTACATGATGATAAAACTTAAGATTATGTTTATTATGCAATAATTTGAAATTATGTCTAAACACTTGTTAGTTGCACTTCTCTTTTTTGTTGATGACAAAGGGGGAGAAGTTATGATGATAATCATGCATGGAATAATGTATTAAAATTTTGATTATATATGATTTTATGATGACATGTTGCTTGGATTCATAATTAAATTTGCCTTGACTTGAATTCAATTTGAACTCAAGGTTTCTATCAATATAACATATTGATAGGGAGAGTTAAGGTTAACTCCGTCATTAATTGGTTGTCATCATAAAAAAGGGAGAGATTATTGAATCTCAGATTTTGATGATGAAACCAATTGATAGTGTTTGTGATCTAATCTGCATTTTGAGTGACGCAGGACTAGCTTCGATCAGGAAAGACAATTAAAGCAGGAAGAATCATGTTAGATCAAAGTGGAATATGTCAGAAGATTGGACGTCGAGCCGGAGGATCAGTCGACTTATCGACAGAAGACTTCAGGCCATGGGTTTGGGCATCGGGCCAAGAAGAGCAAAAATTACGCCAAGAAAATCAGAGTTGGGGGGGTCAACTGGCTGATTGGGCAATAGGCCACAAGAGAGGACGATGCACCAAAAAATCGAATGATGAGTCGATAAACCAATGATATACCGGACAATATTTGATTGGCTTTGTAATAATTGTCTAGATCAAAGTAGGTTTTAGTGGGTTGAAATTGGGCCAACTCAATTAGGGCCCAATTGGGCTCATATTTAGGCTATGTTGGGCCAAGTGAAAGGCCCAAACAATGACCCAACAAGTGGAACTATCATGGCACAATCTCTGAGACTATTTCAAGTGGTGGTAGCACCACTCTGGGTAGTAGTACCGCCTAGACACTGTCTCCGAAACACTGTCAGGCGGTGATACCGCTAGACTGAGCGGTGGTACCATTTAGTGTCAGTGTTGCAAGCAGTGGTACCGACCAGCACAGGCGGTGGTGTCGCCAATACTCTGAAAACTAGGGATGAGACACTTTTAGGCTCCAAGTTTGAATCCACTTGAGGCCTATAAATATCCCTCTCATCCCTGGTTAACACACATAAGAATTGAGAGCAAAATAAATAGAAAAATACTATTGTAATCTTGTGAGAACTCCTCTCAAGCTCTAAGTGTTAATGTGGTTTAAGAGAGGAGTAAGTGGGGGTATAAATATTCTCTCCTGAACCTATCAAAAGGAGAATTGAGTGTAAAATGGTAGTTGATCTTCGCACATTAAAAGAAGATCGGTAGTGGAAGTCGGTGGCCTTGAGTGAAGAGGAATCAGGAGTGGATGTAGGTCACGATGATTGAACCACTATAAATCGGTGTGCATATCTATTATTGTCATTTACTTACTTTGCAATTGCTTCACTTCCTCCTTACTTTACTTTCATTACGCTTATGAAAAAGCATTCAATTTCAAGTTATCTTCTGAGATCGGTTTTTATCGTAAGAAGATTTTTTAAATTGACATTTTTATCCGCTACCCTAATTCACCCCCCCTCTTAGTGCCGACTCGATCCTAACACCTATAACATAGAGATATCATCGGTGACCCGATGACATAGTATGCTTGGTCGAGTTCCTAGAGGACATATCATCGAATTAGACTAATCTTATAATGATGGTGTTGACTTAACCGAACATAATTATTTGTCGAGTCCCTCAAGGCCATGGTGGTTCGGAGGCCGAATTGGACGGGAATCACATGAAGTTGTGATAGGCAAGAGTTGCCTACCTTTTGAGCTTAGCGTGATTGGTCGAGTCCCTCGAGGTTATGTTGTGATGCCGATTGGATCTTGATCCCCACTAGAGATCCGCCGAAGATCTCTAATTCGTATACTTGAGGGAGTTATGTTTCGTGAGAAAATAGTGGGAGTAGATTAAGATAGAAGACCATATCTTAGTTATTTACTCTTTGTAAAGTCTGCATGTTATTTATTTTTGCTACATGTTTATTTTTAGAAAAATATCGCTTTCAAATCTCTTACGTGGCATACTTGATGTCAATCGCCTTACTAGTCTAAATTACACAGATTGGCTTTTCAACTTGAGAATTGTTATACGACAGAGAAAATCACGTACGTCCTTGATACAGTAATGCCTACGCCCGAGGAAGGGGCAAGCGAGGATGAGATTGCTCGCTACGTGAAGTACATAGATGACTCTACTCTTGCTCAGTATTACATGTTGGGCTCCATGACTCCCGAGTTATAAAGATAATATAAAAAGATGGATGCTAGATCAATTCTCTTATATGTCTACAAACTATTTGAGGAACAGGGAAGGACTCAACGATATGAGATATCTAAGAGTCTCTTCCATGCTAGGATGACTAAGGGGAAATTGGTTCAGAACCATATCCTGAAAATGATTGAGTGGATAGAGAAACTCCTAGGTCTATGGAAGGTCCTAGAGGATAATTCGTGTGGATCTTATGCTTCAGTCTATACCAGATTCCTTTTCTCAGTTCAAAATGAATTTTAATATAAACAAGCTAGAGGTGACTCTTCCTGAGCTTCTCAATATGTTGAGGGAGGTAGAGAGCACTATCAAGAAAGAGAAACCAATTATCTATACTAATGAGACCAGAAAGAAAAGAAAGGTAGAAAAATCCCTTAAGAAGGGTAAGGGCAAGGGTGAAGCAAAGGTTGCTAAGAAGGACTCGGCAAAAGACAAATACCAGTGCTTCCACTGTTACAAAGATGGGCACTGGAAGAGGAACTGTAAAGAGTACCTTATAGAGAAGGTGAAATAAAAGCTTAGAGAAGTTTCAAGTACATTTATGATCAACATCCATTTGTCAAACTCTTATGATAATGCATGGGTATTGGATATCGGGAGTGCTTATCATATCTATAATTCATTACAGGTTTTGGCAGGATATAGGAGATTGACGATATTAGTCATAGGTGCCCTACAAGCCAATCATGTAAGTGATGATACATATGACATGATGCACATTCTTTTTGCTTATTATATTATTTGGTATTTTATCACTTTATGTTGCTTATTGCATATATGCATATATACATTGTGATGTCTATGGATATGTACAATGGGAATAAAATCGTAATGAGATCACGATAATAATACCGATTCACCTTTAAACACAAATCATAAATAATCCTGGTCATAGGTTACTCGAGAGGGATATCGAGATAACCGGACAGACTAGTGTAATGTATGCCCACGCTATTGCTGCCCTTGTTGCTGTCGTAGATGGCAGTATTGCCATCTGCGTGCAGGTAGGCCCCCTACAACCGCGCCCACAGGCAGGGCCGTAGACACGGCGGCCACATGTGCGTGGGAGTGCCCATGCGCAAGGGCGGCGCCTGTGGGTGCTAGACCTGCGGTCAGAGGCGTCGTGGGGTGAGGCGCCTATGGCCGTTGCACCCACGGGCTGAGGCATCACAGGGCAGTGGTGTCTGTGGTCGTTCCTCCTACGGGGTGAGGAGCCGTAGGGCAACGGCGCTTGTGGCCACTACTCTCGCGGGCAAAACCCCTCGTAGGGGCGGTCGCTCGGTGGAGTAGCACCGCCTGCGGGAGTTGCCCCGCAGGCAGAACCCCCTGCAGAGGCCGCGACACCCGTAGGGGCGCCCCCCCGCGGGGGCAGCACCACTCGCAGGGGCGCCCGCCCACGGGGGCACCCACTTGCAGTAGCGGCGCCGCCTGCGGACGAGTCGCCCGCAGGTAGGGGCAATTCCCCCGCCCCTCGCCACACAGGCCACTACTGGCAAGGTGGTGGCGGTAGCGGCAGCAGCAGGGTAGAGGGAGAGGGGATTAGGATTTTCTGATCAAAGATAGTTTTGCCCCTCAGAATTTATGAAATTTCAGTTCTATCCTTTTATTTAAATTATGAAAATACACCTCAAAATTCATAAAATTCCTTGCATTTTTTAAAAATATTAATTAATTAAAAGGTTTAATTGATTATTATTTTTTGTCATTGTCTTTCCTTCTTTTTGACAATGACAAAGGGGGAGCAAAACCTGCTAGAAAGCAAATTTGCTAGCTCACACAATTCAAGAAGAAAGCAAAAATTACACTTCTCAAAAGAGAAGAAATTGCTATCTTAAATATTACCAAGAAGTGCTATCTTACAATTCTCAAGAGAAGCAATGTTTGCCAAGTTACACATTTTAAAAAGAGGCAAAATAGTCCATCTTGCACATCTCAAAAGATGTAAAATTTTGCTAAATTTTTTATGTGTAAAATTTGATAGCTTGTATACTATAAATTTGCATACCAAAAGTGCTATCTTGCCTATCTCAAGATGCAAAACATGCTAACTTGCACTTTACAACGGAAGCAAAATTGCTAGCTCAAACATTGCAAAGGAAGCAAAAATTTGCTAGCTTGCAACTTGCATATTTCAAGAAGCAAGAGTTGCTTTCTTGAACATCTCTAATGTGCTAGCTTGCATAATGTAGAACTTGCTATCTTGAACACTACAAAGAAGTATTATCTTGCCCATCTAAAGAAACAAAAATGCTAAACTTACACATCTAGAAAAATTTATAAACTTGCAAAACTCTAAATTTTTGCTAGCTTGCATGATGATAAAAATGGATATTATGTTTTTCATGTAATGTATTGAACTTAGATATTCCAAACACATGAATAGTTGAACTTCTTTTTGTTGATGACAAAGAGGGAGAAGTATGTTGATGTCATGCATGATTTGATCATGACATGTTACTTAGATTTTTGAATCCAAGAGTTTCTATTAATATAGCATATTGATAGAGGGAGTTTGTTTAAACTCCGGGAGTTAAGGTTAACTCCGTTGTCAATTGGTTGACATCATAAAAAAGGGGGAGAGTGTTAAATCTTGTATTTTGATGATGAAACCAATCGATATGTGTTTATGTTTTAATCTACGTTTTGAGTGACGCGGGATGTTTCGATCAGGATGAGACAATTAAAGCAGGAAAAATCATGTTATGCCGGAGGAAAACATGTTAGAAGATTGGACGTCGAGCCAGAGTAATGGTCGACGTATCGACAGAAGGTTTCGGGCCATGGATTCGGACATTGGGCCAAGAAGAGCGTGTTAGGATCGAGAGCACTAAGAGGGGGGGGGGGGGGGGTGAATTAGTGCAGCGGAAATCTTTCAGCGATTAAAAACGAAAGATGCGTTTGTTCAATAAAAGCGATTTCGATGTAAAAGCCGATCTTAAGATTAAGCGCAGTTTACGCAGTTTGCATCTAAACGCAGTTTGCATCTAAACGTATTTTGCGTCTAAACACAGTTTGCGTCTAAAAGCAGTTTGCGTCTAAACGCAGTTTTACGTCTAAACGCAGTTTGCGTCTAAACATAGTTTGCGCCTAAACGCAGTTTGCATCTAAACTCAGTTTACGTCTAAACGCAGTTTGCGTGTAAACACAGTTTGCGCAGTTTACGTCTAATCGTAGTTTTACGTCTAAACGCAGTTTTACGTCTAAATGTAGTTTTACGTCTAAACGCAATTTGCGCAGTTTTAGAAAGATCTGAACTTAGAAACTCGTTCGTAAAACCACAGAAGACAGTTTGCAGTTATAAATGGAATCAGAACGTAAACGTAAACTGCAATGTAAAGTCTGTACGAAAACACCGATTTACGTCTGAATGCAGATTCGGAAAGATCAGAACTTAGAGACTTGTTCGTAAAAGCACAGAAGAGAGTTTGCAGTTATAAATGGAATCAGAAAGTAAACATAAACTGCAATGTAAAGTTTGTACGAAAACACCGATTTACGTCTGAATGCAGATTCAGAAAGATCAGAACTTAGAGACTTGTTCGTAAAAGCGCAGAGGGCAGTAGCTATGTAGGAGGTTTGCAGTAATGATAAAGTGCTCAAAGTAAAAGCAAACCAGAGATTTAGAGTAGTTCGGTCAGTCTTGACTTACTCCACTTTTGGCTTCCTCCACCGACGAGGTCACTGACGTCAACTAGAGGCCTTCCTTCAATAGGCGAAGGCCAACTGCCCTTTTACAGTTTCACTCCTTTTGACGGGATCAGGAGACAACCCTTACAGAACCTTTCTCTCCTCTCTTTACAACTCAAGACTTTGAAGAACAGAAGGAGGAGAACTTAAAGGCTTTTCAACAATTTTGAGCTCAAGAATCACAGAGAAGATCAAGATTTCGGTGTAGGTCTCTTTCTCTTTCTGTGCTGAATGGGTGGGGTATTTATAGGCCCCAACCCAGTTCAAATTTGGAGCTCAAAACGATCAAATCTCGGAATTCCGGGATCAGGCGGTTGCACCTCCTGACTAGAGAGGTTGCACCGCCTGGCAGAGCTCGAAGACTGAGCCCAGGCAGTTGCACCTCTCTGTCAGGGGCGGTTGCACCGCTTGAGTCTGGCTCGGTGACTGAGCCCCAGGCGGTGCCACCTCCTGACTGAGGCGGTTGCACCACTCCTGCCAGAGCTCGAAGACTGAGCTCAGGCGGTGCTACCTCTGTCAGGGGAGGTTGCACCGCCCAGTCTCGCTCGGAGACTGAGCCCAGGCGCTGCCACCTCCTGCCTGGGGCGGTTGCACTACCCAGCTTCGCTGGGAGATCCTCTCCTGGGCGGTGCCACCTCCAACCCTGGCGGTGCCACCTCTTTCACTATTTCAGCTCACTTGGTTTGGCTCCAAACTTGGTCCAAACCAGTCCGAACTTGGGCCTAATTGGTCCCTACTTGGGTTATAGGATTAACACCTAATCCTAACTCTAATTAACGTGCTAACTATGAATTTAAAGACATTTTCTAAGCCATTACAAAGTCCGCAAGTCAAGACTTCTTCTGGCGAGCTTCCGGTAAACTTCTGGCGGTCTTCCGATGAACTCTCGGAAACCATTCTGCGGACTCCCGGTAAGCTCCTAGACTTCACGATTTGATCTTAGCGAGTTCCAACGAGCTTCTTCGGCAAGCTCCGATCTTTCTCGGCGAGCTCCATGAACTTCCAACGAACCTTCCGGCGAGCTTCCGAAAAACCCTTCGGCAAGCTCCCAACTCATTCTCGGCTAGTTCCGGTAGCATTCCCGATGAACCTTCGGACTTCCGTCAAACTCTCGAACTCGCAACAAATCCTTCGCACTTGACTCCGACACTTTGTTTCGCTTTATGTCTTCATCATTATCATAGTTAATCCTGCACAATTAAAACAGAACTTCGATCGAGACAATTAATCCTAAGCAATTAACCAAGTTGTCCGGCATGTCATTGGTCCCTCGACGCTTCATCCGATTCTTCGCGCATCGTCCTCTCCTGCAGCCTATTGCGCAATCGGCCAGTTGACTCTGCAACTCCGATATCCTTGGCACAATACCCGCTCTTTTTGGCCCGATGCCTGAGTCCATGGCCCGAAGCCTTCTATCGATGCGTCGACCGATCCACCGGCCCGACGTCTAATCTTCTGACATGTTCTTTCGGCACAACATGATTTTCCTGCTTTAATTGTCTCATCCTGATCGAAGCATCCTGCGTCACTCAAAACGTAGATGAAATCATAAATATATATCAAGTAGTTTCATCATCAAAATACGAGATTCAACAATCTCCCCCTTTTTGATGATGACAACCACTTGATGACGGAGTTAAACTTAACTTCCGGAGTTTAAACAAACTCCCCCTATCAATATGCCATATTGATAGAACCTTGAATTCAAACTGAATTCAAGTCATTGCAATATTCATCATGAATACTTGCAACACGTCAACATGAACATATGTATAAACTTATGCATCACATGTCATGTCATCAACATACTTTCATCAACATACTTCTCCCCCTTTGTCATCAACAAAAAGGAGAAGTATCACTATCAATCGTTTGTGATATAGATTCAACTCATTGCATGAAAAACATAGTATCAAGTTTTATCATCATGCAATCTTGGAGCTAGAAGATTTAGCAAGTGTTACATCATGCTTAGAACATTCATGCTATCAAGTTTTAGATATGCAAGTTTTATAGCATATAAGATAGCACTTTTGGTAATGTTCAAGATAGCAAGTTCTACATCATGCAAGCTAGCAAATTAGAGATGTTCAAGAAGGCAACTCTTGCTTCTTGAAAATTTTGCTCTCTTTAGACCAACAAGCTAGCAGTTTTTACGATATACAAGTTTCACAATATATAAGCTAGCAAAAATTTCGAAAGCAAATGCAAGATAGCTTTCTTGTGTAAGCTCATGATTCTTGCTTCCTATTGCAATGTGCAAATTGCAAGTTTTGCTTCTTGAGATATTCAAGATAGTGATGTTCAAGAAGACAATTTTTCTTCTTGAAATAAGCAAGTTAGCAATCTTTGCTACTTAAGATAGGCAAGCTAGCAATCAAGTTTTTGCATCTTCTTGACTTGTACAAGCTAGCTATCTCCCCCTTTGTCATTGTAAAAAAGAAAGAGAGAATACAGTTTTGTAGTTCTTTTTTCCTTTTACAACGATTTCAAAATCATGACAAAGGATGAATAATCAAGTTATGAATGTCAAGACAATTTTTCATCATGAATATTTTATCATTGCATGCATCATTATCATAAGTTGAAGTATTACATTCATGATATCATATCACTATTCATAATTACATTAATGCTTCAATATAACAATTTCTTCTCAAAATGTGTAACTTCGCACTCATAGCATTTTAAATCATGATTTACATCATATGCAATACATCACATCATAATTAGAAAGCACAAGTATTGCATGCATAATTGCACATCATAAATGTTTCATATCATGATGGTATCAATTTTGTCAAATTATATCCTACCATGCATGATCAAAACTTCTCCCTATTTTATCATTGAAAACAAGAAGAAAGTAGGGGGAAGAGCATAAAAGTGTTAAATATTTCAATCATTTCAAGGCATTTACATCATAGATCAAGTCATGATTTGTGATTCATCATAAAGCAAGTTAGTTTTCAATCATCACATAAGGCATTTAAGGAATTTTTGAAACATAGGAGAATGATTAATTTAAGCATATAATGTTTCAATCCAATTCAAGTCATGAATATCAATGCTTTCATATTGTGAGTATCAATTCATGAATACCACAAGATATTATTTGTGACTTCAATTTTGCAAGATCAAGATTATGATTTAGAAAAAACTTATTCAAATCAAATCATTAACTTGAAATTCATAATCAAGTCATTAAAATTAATTTCGAGATTCATAAAATATCATGAAATCATTAATCTCGATCAGATGGGAAAAGCATTTTTTTAAGAGATTCTTTTTCATCTAAGCATGCCTTAGTCTTTATATGCCAAATTAAGATAAGCATGAAAGTTCAAGACATAAGGCAAAGAAATCTTGTATTATGAAATATATGATATCAAGGCTCATGATTCATTCGAAAAGATATAGTACAAAGAGCAACTTAAAACATTCTTATCAAGATCACATTTTAAAATATTCCAAGTTTCAAGATATCAATATGACACTTCATTGAATTGCATTTCATTTGAAGAACTCCTTTTTGATAAATGTAGGGAGCATAATGAATGATCTTGATTTATAAAGACCTTCATGTTATAATTATCAAGATCATGATTATGATTATTCTCTTTAGCAAAGAATCACAAAAGCACTTTATTTTTGCATAAGAAATCTCATTGTATTATGATTTATAAATTCTTTTTCTGCACATGAATCATAGGAGATATGAATGTGAAACAAATCTTCGCAAGCAAAAACACTATCATTCATATTTCAAGATGGAATTTATAAGCAGGAATCATTTCATCAAATCCATTTTAGAAAAATATTTTTCATAAGTGTATGGGAAAATCTGATTGTTAGGATACCAATTGTTAAGTGAATCCGAAAATGAAATTAACACTTTCATATATTCAGACATGATTTTTGCTATAGATCTTGAAATTAAATCAAGAAGATCAAACAAGCTCATGATCATGGATAACTTAAAATCTCATGCATAAAATTGTTAATAACCATTTAATATTACATCTTTATGCATTACTTTAAATCAAACGTGATTTCATTCAACAATGTTAATCAAACATGATACACATTATTACTTCTTAACCATGATCAAAATCAATTTGTTTGTTTATCATGCAATATTATCATTTTCGAAATTATCAGCATGATCATAATTTTTGTATTTTTATTTTTAAACATGTAATTTTCAAGAAAATTAATTCTAAACTAAAAAAGAAAATATATCATGAAAGCATCAAGTAATTTTAAAATAAACCAAAGGCATTTTAATTACCTCAATGTCGTAGGCTGGTAAGGCGTAGTTTGCCGCCTCGCTTTTGTTGACTTTCTCGTCTTCAGAGGAGCTCGATTCATCCCAATTTTTGTTCTTCTTCTTGCGTTTAAAGCAAATAGTTCCATTCTTTTTGCTTTTTAATTTTCGTTTCATTTGTAGTTTAAGTTCACCATCACTTGAGCTTATGCTCGAGTGGTCTTCAAATGTTCTATGTCCCAAATCCTTCCTGTTCTTTGGAAGGTTGGTTTGTTCATCAGTGTCCTCATCACTTGAGTCATCGCTCAAGTGGCATTCATTTGTCTAGAGTTCCAAATCCTTCCTGTTCTTTGGAAGGTGATTGTGTTCAACATGTTCATCATGTGCATTGTGCACCATTTCATATGTCATCAATGAACCAATTAGTTCTTCAAGTGGTAAGTTGTTTAGATTTTTAGCTTCTTGTATTGCAGTTACTTTTGAATCCCACTTTTTAGAAAGAGAACGCAAAATTTTGTTTACGAGTTCAAAATCCGAAAAATATTTTCCAAGAGCTCTTAAACTATTGACGACATCCGTGAAACGGGTGTACATGTCGCCTATAGTCTCACTTGGTTGCATTTGAAAAAGCTCGAAATCATGCAATAAAAAGTTAACTTTCAAGTCTTTGACTCTACTAGTTCCCTCGTGCGTGATTTCAAGTGTTCGCCAAATGTCAAAAGCCGTTTCGCACGTGGAAATCCGATTGAACTCATTTTTGTCCAAAGCGCAAAATAAGGCATTCATAGCCTTTGCGTTTAAAGAAAAATACTTCTTTTCTAAATCCGACCATTCGTTCATCGGTTTAGAGGGAAGTTGAAAACAATTTTCAATCATATTCCATAAATCTAAATTCGTAGAAATCAAGAAAACTCTAATTCGAGTTTTCCAATAAGTGTAGTCCAATCTGTTAAACAACGGTGGACGAAAGACCGAAAAGCCCTCTTGAAAGCCATGAAGAGTCATTTCTCTCGGGTGTAAATCCGAAATGAGAAAGACCGGGCTTTGATACCAATTGTTAGGATCGAGAGCACTAAGAGGGGGGGGGTGAATTAGTGCAGCGAAAATCTTTCAGCGATTAAAAACGAAAGCTGCGTTTGTTCAATAAAAGCGATTTCGATGTAAAAGCCGATCTTAAGATTAAGCGCAGTTTACGCAGTTTGCGTCTAAACGTAGTTTTACGTCTAAACTCAGTTTACGTCTAAACGCAGTTTGCGTCTAAACACAGTTTGCGCCTAAACGTAGTTTGCGTCTAAACTCAGTTTACATCTAAACGCAGTTTGCGTCTAAACACAGTTTGCGCAGTTTACGTCTAAACGCAGTTTTACGTCTAAACGTAGTTTTACGTCTAAACGCAATTTGCGCAGTTTTAGAAAGATCTGAACTTAGAAACTCGTTCGTAAAAGCACAGAAGACAGTTTGTAGTTATAAATGGAATCAGAACGTAAACGTAAACTGCAATGTAAAGTTTGTACGAAAACACCGATTTACGTCTAAATGCAGATTCGGAAAGATCAGAACTTAGAGACTTGTTCGTAAAAGCGCAGAAGACAGTTTGTAGTTATAAATGGAATAAAAAAGTAAACGTAAACTGCAATGTAAAGTTTGTACGAAAACACCGATTTACGTCTGAATGCAGATTCGGAAAGATCAGAACTTAGAGACTTGTTCGTAAAAGCGCAGAGGGCAGTAGCTATGTAGGAGGTTTGCAATAATGATAAAGTGCTCAAAGTAAAAGCAAACCAGAGATTTAGAGTGGTTCGATCAGTCTTGACCTACTCCACTTATGGCTTCCTCCACCGACGAGGTCACCGACGTCAACTAGAGGCCTTCCTTCAATAGGCGAAGGCCAACTGCCCTTTTACAGTTTCACTCCTTTTGACGAGATCAGGAGACAACCCTTACAGAACCTTTCTCTCCTCTCTTTACAACTCAAGACTTTGAAGAAAAGAAGGAGGAGAACTTAAAGGCTTTTCAACAATTTTGAGCTCAAGAATCACAGAGAAGATCAAGATTTCGGTGTAGGTCTCTTTCTCTTTCTATGCTGAATGGGTGGGGTATTTATAGGCCCCAACCCAGTTCAAATTTGGAGCACAAAACGATCAAATCCCGGAATTCCGGGATCAAGCGGTTGCACCTCCTGACTGGAGAGGTTGCACCGCCTGGCAGAGCTCGAAGACTGAGCCTAGGCGGTTGCACCTCTCTATCAGGGGCGGTTGCACCGCCTGAGTCTGGCTCGGTGACTGAGCCCCAGGCGGTGCCACCTCCTGACTGAGGTGGTTGCACCTCTCCTGCCAGAGCTCGAAGACCGAGCTCAGGCGGTGCTACCTCTGTCAGGGGAGGTTGCACCGCCCAGTCTCGCTCGGAGACTGAGCCCAGGCGGTGCCACCTCCTGCCTGGGGCGGTTGCACCGCCCAACTTCGCTGGGAGATCCTCTCCTGGGCGGTGCCACCACCAACCCTGGCGGTGCCACCTCTTTCACTATTTCAGCTCACTTGGTTTGGCTCCAAACTTGGTCCAAACCAGTCCGAACTTGGGCCTAATTGGTCCCTACTTGGGTTATAGGATTAACACCTAATCCTAACCCTAATTAACGTGCTAACTATGAATTTAAAGACATTTTCTAAGCTATTACAAAGTCCGCAAGTCAAGGCTTCTTCTGGCGAGCTTCCGGCAAACTTCCGGCGGTCTTCCGATGAACTCTCAGAAACCATTCTGCGGACTCCCGGTAAGCTCCTAGACTTCACGATTTGATCTTAGCGAGTTCCAACGAGCTTCTTCGGCAAGCTTCGATCTTTCTCGGCTAGCTCTGTGAACTTCCAACGAACCTTCCGGCGAGCTTCCGAAAAACCCTTCGGCAAGCTCCCAACTCATTTTCAGCTAGTTCCGATAGCATTCCCGATGAACCTTCGGACTTCCGTCGAACTCTCGAACTCGCAACAAATCCTTCGCACTTGACTCCGACACTTTGTTTCGCTTTATGTCTTCATCGTTATCATAGTTAATCCTGCACAATTAAAACAGAACTTCGATCGAGACAATTAATCCTAAGCAATTAACCAAGTTGTCCGGCATGTCATTGGTCCCTCGACGCTTCATCCGATTCTTCGGCGCATCGTCCTCTCCTACAGCCTATTGCCCAATCGGCAAGTTGACTCTGCAACTCCGATATCCTTGGCACAATACCCGCTCTTTTTGGCCCGATGCCCAAGTCCATGGCCCGAAGCCTTTTGTCGATGCGTCGATTGATCCACCGGCCCAACGTCCAATCTTCTGACATGTTCCTTCGGCACAACATGATTTTCCTGCTTTAATTGTCTCATCCTGATCGAAGCATCCTGCGTCACTCAAAATGCAGATTAAATCATAAACATATATCAAGTAGTTTCATCATCAAAATACGAGATTAAACAGAGTGGATATTACGCCAAGGATATCGGAGTTATGGAGTCAACTGGCCGATTGGGCAATTGGCCACAAGAGAGGACGATGCATCGAAGAATCAGACGAAGCATCGAGGGACCAATGACGCACTGTTAGGACTCTAGCTAGGAGAGTCTTAATTGAGAGGGACATTCATGTAAAACCTACATAAGCCGACCCCTATTAAAGAGGTGAAGAGGCTGGCTAGGGTTAGAAGGTTGTTTCTTAGAGAAGAATAAGGAGTTGTAAAGGAATATGAGTCTTGAGTATGAGTCATATTATGAGTTGGTTAGAAGTAGGAGTCTTATTAGGAGTTAGGGTTTAGAAGCCTTATAAATAGTCATGTATTCCTCCTCTTTTCATAAGCAATAGATGAATCTTTTCTGCAGCCTTTGAGTAGCAACTTGGAGAGAGGAACCCCTATAGAGTTCCAAGAAGGCCGATCCCCTAAAGAGATCAACCCCAAGTTTAAAATCTATAAGGGTTCTAACACCTGGTATTAGAGCAGCGTTCTTGGTATCTCGCTACCCTTTCACAGCCATCTATCAACCCTCCATAACCATCCAAAACAATTCCCACAATTGCTTAAAAGATCGTCGCCGAATTCCGCCATCATCTCCACCACCGCAGATCATCCTTTGATCTCCCCGTGAATTGCAACAGGTTCTGGATTCCTACCTTACTGCTACTGCAATTTAGTTATCCTTATTCAAAAATCCAAAAAAAAAAAAATTGTTCCTATATTGCTGCATAAACTTTTCGTCACAAAGTTTTCATCTCTATGACGAAAGATACATTGCAGAATTCTAACCGCATAGCACCATCTGTTTGATCTTGTTACTGTGCCTTTTCTATCCAAATTTCTACAAAATTTTTATGACATCTTTGACACTTCCTAAAGCAGATTTTCCTTTAGTTTTTTCAAAAAATTCTCAATATAAACCATTGATTTTTTATGTCTAATCTGCTATACTTGAAAATCTGCACTGTAAAATTTCAGCCGCATAGCACTGTTTATTTGATCTTGATACAATATTTTTTTTATCCAAATCTCTATGAAATTTTTATGATAGCTTTGACACTTCCTAACAGTATATTTTCCTTTAGTTTCATCAAAAAATTCTCAATATAAACTACTGATCTTTTATGTCCAATCTGCTACACTTGAAAATCTATGCTGCAGAAAATTTCAACCGCATATTGTTGCCTTAACCCATCTATTTACAATCTTTTTTGAATGAAATTTCTTATACACTTCATAGACCATCTTGGATCCCATCTAAGATTGATTTATTGAGAAATTCATCTCTAAAAATGATTTTGTGTTGCTATAAATTTTCATCGTAGACCGCTGAAATTTTTCGACGAGAATTCTGCAATCGTAAATTGCACCAATTTCCTTGCTATTATACTGCCAAAATTTTCTTGATTAAATTAGATATCCTTACTGTCATATAAACTGTGATTTTGCTATCAATTCTCTCAAGTTTCTGGTGGAAATTACGTCGAGAAACCGTTGGTTCTTCGACGATAATTCTACTCTTACAAGACAGCAAATACTTGCTACAACTTCCACTTATTTCTATCAAACCTTTGCTACCATCTACCACAGATCCAAAAATTTCATCCACAGCCCTAAAACTCCACTAAACCACACCCTCAAACTGCACCCAAAACAGCCACAAAACAAGCCTAAACCGCAGCCTACATCTACCAATCCACCAACCCTTTCGACCATCACCTCTCTCAACCTATACATGCCTTTAACCCGACAACAAAAGAGAGATCATAATATCACAGATTTGGAGGCATATACTATGGCATCTGAGGAGGCAATCAATGCTAAATTCGAAGCCTTTGAGTCACGAATGAAGGATATGATTCGGACACTCTTTACTGAACTCAGATTGGGCCGACCACTAAGCCCGAAGAAATCACATCAAGGAGAGAGCTCTGCCCAATCGCACCAAGCCCGAAGAGATGATTTCCAAAAGAGGGGAGGTTCTATGATCGATCCCAACTATCCACACATGAGGGTGGACTTCCCTAGATGGGAAGAAGGAGACCCGATTGGTTGGATTTCGCGTGTGGAGCGATAATTTTGGTACCACAAAACCGTGGATGCATCTATAGTGAAAATTGCAGCTATACATCTTGAAGGGGGTACCATACAATAGTTTGACTGATTTGAACACACTTATGGAGTCCTTTCATGGTGACAATTCAAAGAAGGATTGCTGATCCACCTCAGACCAACCGATTACGAGAATATTAACGGACAATTAGCAAAGATCCGACAAACCTCCACCATTCAGGAGTACCAAACCAGGTTTGAAAGGTTATCTAATCAAACTCATGATTGGTCTAAAAAACCACTATTGATGACCTTCATTGAGGGCTTGAAGCCAGAGATCCGGGGAGAAGTTAAAGCGCGACAACCGTACACGCTTATGGCAGCCATCTCTTTCGCATGACATCAAGAAGAGCGATTGAATCATGAAGCTTGGAGGACTAGAGTTGCTCCTCAATCAGAAATACTAAATCCCTCAGCCCCCCCTACTATCGATCGAGTCCTTGCACCAAAGAAGTTGACAAGAGAAGAGCTTCGGGAGCAATCTACGAAGCGGTTATGTTGGCATTGCGACGAGCCGTGGAGTTACAAGCATTGCTATAGAAAAGAGAGACTTCTTTTGATTAAACCAGTAGAAGAAGAGGTCATTGAGCATTCAAAAGAGAGCCTTAAACATAACGAAGAAGATGCAAAAAAAGAGCCACAACCGACCGACGTTACAGTACACACACTAGCTGACTACTTAAACCCGCAAACGATGAAAGGGAGATTTCTTATGATTGAACCAATAGAAGAAGAGGTCATTGAACATTTAGAAGAGAACCTTGAAGATAAAGAAGATGCGGAAGAAGAGCCACAACCGATTGACGTTACAGTACACACACTAGCCGGCTACTCAAACCCGCAAATGATGAAAGTTGGAGGCCTTCTCAAACAACAACCGATCACTGTTCTCATCGACACGGGCAGTACTACTAACTTCCTAAATAGTAAGCTTGCTGTTCGGATAGCATTACCTATCGAGAATTGCTGCAGGTTTGATGTTAAGGTCACTAACAGATGGATTTTGAATTGTGATCGTAGGCGCCCGTATGAGAAACTATTGCTGCAGGACCAAGAGATAATTGCAGATTTCTTCCTTCTCCCTCTTAACAATCATGAGGCCATGCTCAGAATTAAATGGTTGACGATATTAGGTGATATTTCCTGGAATTTTATGAAACTAATTATGAAATTTTACAGTAAGGAGAAACAGGTGACATTGCATGGGAAACGTGGGGGCGACATAACAACGATTTGCACACAACAAATGGAGAAGGTTTTGCATAAAGCATGTAGCGGCTTTTTGGTACAACTTGAGCAACAAACTAAGGGAGAGCCAACAAAATTTGAAGATCCAAATCTACTTCCTTTGCTTGTTGAATTTTCAAATATATTTGACGAACCGCGCAACCTACCTCTTACCCGTCGGCATGATCATTGTATAACGATCCTTCTACGAAATCTTCAGCAACTGCTCAGCCATATAAGTATCCATATCTCTAGAAGGATGAAATAGAAAGGATTGTAAAAGAGATGCTTGAAATAGGAGTTATTCGGCCAAGTTGCAACCTTTACTCTTCATCGGTGCTACTTATACGCAAGAAGGACGGAACAAGGCGAATATGTGTTGATTACCAAGCTCTCAATGACATAACCATCAAGGACAAATACCTTATTCCAATAGTAGATGAATTGCTAGATGAAAGGGACACAAATCTTCACAAAGTTGGACATTTGATCCGAGTATCATCAAATACAAGTGTGCGAAGAAGACATACCGAAAACCATCTTTTGAACACACAACAACCACTACGAATTTTTGCTTTCTTCAATAGAAGGTGGAATATCTTGGGCATATCATATCAGAGGAAGGTGTGGTAGTGGACCCCTTCAAAATTGGAGCAATGCAAAACTGGCCGACCCCGAGAAGCATAAAATTGATACATGGCTTTCTGGGTTTAACAGGCTACTACTGCAAGTTCATGAAAAACTATGGAAAGATCAATGCACCACTTACTTCCTTACTGGAAAAAGATGTCTTCTAATGGTTGGACATAGCCTCCGCTTCCTTCGACAAACATAAGGTAGCCATGACGATGACGCCGGTGCTAACACTACCAGATTTCAACCGACCCTTCATTATTGAGGTCGACGCATCTAGAGTCAGAATTGGAGCCATTCTCATGCAAGATGGTCGACAACTCGTATACACTAGTAAGACATCATCTCCCTCCCATCAAAATAAGTCAATATATGATAAGGAGATGCTCGCCATTGTGCGCGCAACAACGAGGTGGAGACCCTACTTGATTGGTCGACGATTTCAAATTAAAACTGACCATAAAAGCCTCAAGTACTTTTTCGAGCGAAAGATATCATCCCCTGAGCAGCAAAAATGGGTAACAAAACTTCTTGGATTTGATTATGAAATAACTTTCAAAAAGGGGAAAGAGAATATTCTTACAGATGCGCTTTCGCAACTACCCGAGCAAGCTGAAGTTTCGGTCGTTTCACTTCCGACCAGCAACTTCCTTGAGGATATTAAGATGGAATGACAGGACGATTCAGTGACTAGTAAGATTATAAAAAAATTGGAGGAAGCACTAAGTTCCGTGGCTCATTACAATTGGGACTCAAAAAAATTACACTATAAGGGACGCATTGTGCTTATGATAAATTCTACTTGCATCTTTACTAGTAGATTTTGGACAAAGTTATTCTATATACAGGGTACTAAATTGAAAAGGAGTAGACATATCACCCATAAATCGACAGCGAGACAGAAATTGTAAATAGGTGCTTGGAGACAACCCAAAGCCACCCGCCAAATATAACTATCCAAGGAGAACTCCAAACCCAACCAAGTACCATTATTGATCGACGGATCATGACTCGACGACGATGACCCACTACTAAAGTGCTAATACAGTGGGTGAACCTACCAGTAGAAGATGCCACTTGGGAGAACTATGACGACTTGAAGATCAAATTCCCAAAATTCATGAATCGTTAACCTCGAGGACAAGGCTGATTTGAAGAGGACGGGTTTGTTAAGACTCTAGCTACGAGAGTCCTAATTGAGAGGGACATTCATGTAAAACCTACCTAAGCTGACCCCTATTAAAAAGGTGAAGAGGCCGGCTAGGGTTAGGAGGTTGTTTCTTAGAGAAGAATAAGGAGTTGTAAAGGAATAGGTGCTAGTCATAGGTGCCCAGTAAGCCAATCACGTGAGTGATGACACATGTGACTTGATACAGAATCTTTTTACTTATTATATTTTGGCGTATATCACTTTATAACTATTGCATATGTGCATATATATATTGTGATGTCCTTGGATTTGTGCAACGGGAATCGGATCATGATGAGATCACGATAATGAGATCAATTCACATTTAAACATAGATCCTAAATAATCCCGGTCACAGGTTACTCGAGAGGGACATCGTGATAACCAGACAGACTAGTGTGCTGTATATCCATCCATATGATGGATGCAGCTGTTCTCATAGCTGCTCGTGTAGGGACACTAGGGATATAGTATAGGTGCTCATTGGAGAATGAGTTCACTGATTGATCCGCTTACAGGATGCTAGATGGTTGATGATGCCTTATTGTCAGACAGCGATTCCGTAGTCCTAGTGGTGTATCTGGTCCTCAGACTTGAGACACCAAGAATGTCCTATATGAGTGCTCGACTCTTTGATACCAGACTTATAGGTTTGGCTGTCCCAGATCTAGTACAGTTGGTCATTGGGAGTGGTAGTCGACCTTACGAGGGCTATTGAGTGTCGATAGAGGATCATCTACTCTCGGCGTCATGAGAGGAATATCCCATGTGTTCTTGCTCAAACAAATCTCTGGCCAGGGTCATTCGGGTCGAGAGAGAAAGAGTTCTCCGGGAGAATCCGATTAGAGCGAGACTCGAGTAGAAACCGTATGGGTCTGACAGCACCATGCTCGATATACGGTCTCTAGGATATTAGATGGATGAGGGACTATAGGTACACGGTAACTGAGGACAGATAGGTCCAATGGATTGGATTCTCCTGTATCGTCTGGGGACTATGGCGTAGTGGCCTAATACGTCCGTAGTTGATGAGTCAAGTGAATTATTACAAAGATAATAATTCACTGAGTTAGAAGGAGTTCTGACAGGTAAGACTCATGGCAAGCTCGATATTGGGCCTAGAGGGTCACACACATATGGTAGGTATTGCGATGAGTAGAGGTTCGGATATGAGATATCCGACGGAGCCCTTGTCTTATTGGATGCAGATCCAATACCCACTAGGGGAGGACCCATTAGGGTTTGACAGGGGACCTATATAAATAGGAGGGATTCAGAGCCTCATAGGCTAGAGCCTTTTCTTGCTTCTCCTATTCTCCTCCCCCTCTCCACCTCAGAGTAGGCCTGGAGTTTTGAGGAGCGTCGTCACAGCCCTGCTGTGTGGATCACCGCTAGAGAGGAGGACGCTTGACCTCCTTTACCCTCTCCTAAAGATCTGCAAAGAAACAGGGATATACGATCTCCCTAGGTAACACAATCTACTCTATACGCAGTTTTAAGTTTTGCGGATTTTGCGCACCAATCTTCGCATGACGATGAACATCTCTTTGGGAATCGGGGATTTTGTTTTCTTGTTCTTCCGCTGCGCATGTGATGTCGCCCCTAAGATTTCCCAATAGTGGTATTAGAGCCAGGTTGTTCGTGCGAATGATTGGTTTAGAACTGTGTGTGTTGTGTTTAGGAAGAATTTTGACGTCAAAATCGTTGACGCAAAAACAAGGAAGGGTAGCAACAGTTGCTACCCTCGATCTGCGTGCATGTAGCACAGTCGAAGGCAAGCAGCACAGGGGCTGCGTTTGCAGCAGCCGACCGGCGGCCTGCTTGCAGAAGGCTTGCGTCCGGCGGGGCTGGCAGCCCACGGGCAGAGGGGCCTGCGGTCGCTTCTCTTCCCCCCCCCCCCCCCCGCCAGTAGAACCGTCCGTGGGGGCGTGCACCCGCAACGGCAGCGCCGCCAGCGGGCGTGCCGCCTGCAGGCGAGGGCAACGCCCTCGCCTCGCCGCACAGGCCACCGCCAACAGTGTGGCGGCGGCGGCAGCAACAAAGGGGAGTAGTGTTGAATCTCGTATTTTGATGATAAAACCACTTGATATGTGTTTATAATTTAAACTGCATTTTGAGTGATGCAGGTCTACTCGATAAGGATTATACAGTTAACGCAGGAGGAATTGACATTGCGCCGGAGGAGATCACGTCAGGGTATTGAACGGCAGAAGGCTTCGGACGTCGGGCATCGGGCCAAGGAGAGCGGAATTGCGCTAAGGATATCAGGGTTACAGAGGTCAACCGCTGATTGGGCAACAAGCCGTAAGAGAGGATGATGTGCCGAAGAATCGGATGAAGCGCCAACCAATGACGTGCCAGGCAACAGAATGTCAATTCGCATTGTAATAATTGTCTAGATCGGAGTAGAGTTTTTACTTGTGTGTGCAGGATTAACTATGATAACGATGAAGACATAAAGCGAAACAAAGTGTCGGAGTCAAGCGCGAAGATTTGTTGCGAGTTTGAGAGTTCGACGGAAGTCCGAAGGTTCGTCGGGAATGCTGCCGGAACTAGCCGAGAATGAGTAGGGAGCTTGCCGAAGGGTTTTTCGGAAGCTCGCCGGAAGGTTCGTTGAAAGTTCGCGGAGCTCGCCGAGAAAGATCGGAGCTTGCCGAAGAAGCTCATCGGAACTCGCCAAGATCAAATCGTGAAGTCTAGGAGCTTGCCGGGAGTCCGCAGAATGGTTTCTGAGAGTTTATCGGAATACCGCCGGAAGTTCGCCGAAAGCTCGCCGGAAGAAGTCTTGACTTACGGACTTTGTAATAGCTTAGAAAATGTCTTTAAATTCGTAGTTAGCATGTTAATTAGGGTTAGGATTAGGTGTTAATCTTATAACCCAAGTAGGGGCCAATTGGGCCCGATTTCAGATTGGTTTGGGCCAAGTTTGGAGCCCAACCAGTGAGCTGATGGCCTAGGCGGTGGCACCGCCAGTCCACTGTCAGTGTCAAACACTGACAGGCGGTGGCACCGCCGGCCTCGAAAACCAAAGAGAATTCAAATTTTGGAGCCCAAATTTGAATTCTCTTGAGGCCTATAAATACCCCTCATTTCCCAATAGAGAAGACAACCTTTTGAGAAGCTAGAAGTTGAGAAAAGCTTTAGGAAAAGTCTTGCTTTCAATAGCTCGAGTGTTCACCTCCTTTCTTTTCATTGAAATCTTTGTAAAATGGTGAACCACTTGTAAGAGGTTGTAAAAGGGGTGTAAGAAGGAGGTTGATCTTTGCCTAGTAAAGGAAGATCCTTAGTGGATGCCGGTGGCCTCGACGGAAGAGGAATCGGAGGAGTGGATGTAGGTCACGATTGACCGAACCACTAAAATTACCGTCTTCTATGGTTTGCATTTTATTCTTGCCATTTACATACTGCAAACTACTTTACTTTGTCACTAAGCTTCCATACGCTTCTAAGTTATTAAGCTTTTCAAGTTCGGTTTTTTATCGTACGAAAGATTTTTCCAAAACCGAAGTTTTAATCCGCTGCACTAATTCACTCCCCCCTCTTAGTGCCACTCCGATCCTAACAATTAGGGCATTAGGGTTTTCTGGGAAAAAGATAGTTTTGCCCCTCGAAATTTGAGAAATTTCAGTATTTATCTTTTGTCTAAATTATAAAAATACCCTTATAAATTCAAAAATTCTCTATATATCCCTGATTTCATAAAATATTAATTAATTAAAATATTTAGTTGATTATTTTTTTTTATCATTATCTAGTAGTCCTACATGATGATGATTTTTTATACATGTGATGTATGATGTGTGGACGGATGATCATGGACCATGTGATGTGTGTACTTGTGATTATTATTATTGAGGTCTCTATTATATTTCTCATTTATTATCGGACCTCCGTGCCTATGATTAAGTTGTAATCACATGAGGAGGCGTAGTGGGAGTGTGGATGCGATAGCGGGACCCACGAGACGAACGATCGCGATGCATGAAGATGTATTAAGATGTCGACGGAATCGACGAGGACGAGATGGACGATCACAGGGCATGGAGATGCACCATTACACACATAGATCTTGATGTGAGTGATTAGGCCTACTGGCTCGGGCCTAATCACATTAGGTTGTGGTCCATGATCATCTGGTGTGATTGCTTATACACATACTAGATATGTATATATATATTTGCATGTGATGTAGATATATATTAAATATGTATATGTGTGACATGTCATATTAGGAGATCAAATCATAGAAACATCTCTCTCGATAATATTAAGTCGGTAAACATGAGGTAATTAGATTGACCTACGTGGCCTTCCATTGTTATAAGTAGGAACTGATTCCCGATGTAGATTGAGTTGGTCGAGTCCCTCGAGACTCACCTATATCGCGATTCACTATCTTGCTTACGACATAGAGATGTCATCGGTGACCTGAGGGCATGGTATGCTTGGTCGAGTCCCTCGAGGGTATATCATCAAATCAGACTCATCTTGTAACGAAGGTGTTGACTTAACCGAGCATCATGGTTGGTCGAGTCCCTCGAGACCATGGTGATTCGAAGGCCGAACAGGATGGGAATCACAAGGAGTTGTGATCGGCAAGAGTTGCCTACCTTTTAGGCTTAGTGTGATTGGTTGAGTCCCTCGAGGTTACACTAAGACGCTGATTGGATCTTGATCCCTACTAGAAGTCTGCCGGAGACTTCCGTTTTATGTGCTGAGGGTGTCGCGTGACTCGTTAGTAAAATAGTGGGAGTATATTAAGATAGAAGTCCATATCTTGATAGTTTATTTATTACAAAATCTGCATGTTATTCATTTCTACTGCATCTTTATTTTCAGAAAATGTCGTTTTCGAATCCCTTACGTGGCATACTTGATGTCAACCGCCTCACTGGTCCAAATTATACGGATTGGCTCCGTAACTTGAGAATTGTTCTCACAGTGGAGAAAATCATGTACGTCCTTGATACAGTGATGCCTACGCCCGAAGAAGGGCAAGCGAGGATGAGATCGCTCGCTACGTGAAGTACATTGATGACTCCGCTCTTGCTCAGTGCTATATGTTGGGCTCTATGACTCCTGAGTTACAGAGACAACATGAAAAGATGGATGCCAGATCCATTCTCCTACATGTCCGTAAATTGTTTGAGGAATAGGGAAGGACTCAACAATATGAGATATCCAAGAGCCTCTTCCGCGCTAGGATGATTGAGGGGACACCGGTTCAGAACCATGTCCTAAAGATGATTGAGTGGATAGAGAAACTCACAGGTCTAGGAATGGTCCTAAAGGATAACTTGTGTGTGGACATTGTGCTTCAGTCCCTACCAGATTCCTTTTCACAGTTCATAATGAATTTTAATATGAACAAGCTTGAGGTGACTCTCCCAGAGCTCCTCAATATGTTGAGGGAGGTAGAGAGTACTATTAAGAAAGAGAAGCCAGTTCGCTACACTGGTGAGACCAGAAAGAAAAGGAAAGCCGAATGGTCCCTTAAGAAGGGAAAGGGCAAGGGCAGACCAGGTAAAGCAAAAGTTGCTGAGAAAGACCCAGCGAAGGACAAAGGCCAGTGCTTCCACTATGGCAAAGATGGGCACTGGAAGAGGAACTGCAAAGAGTACCTTGCAGAAAGGGCGAAACAAAAGCTTGATGAAGCTTCAGGTACATTCATGATCAGTCTCCATTTGTCAGACTCTTATGATAACACATGGGTATTGGATACCGGTAGTGCTTATCATATATGCAATTCGTTGCAGGTTCTGGCAAGGCCTAGGAGACTAGAGAGAGGTGAAATGGACCTCAAGATGGGTAATGGAGCAAAAGTTACTATAGTAGTTGTTGGCGAGGTCACCCTACATCTGCCTAGTGGAGCTTTTATTGCATTAGATGCATGTTATTTTGTTCCTTCTATTATCAAAAACATTATCTCTATTTTATGTTTGATAGTTAGTGGATATAAATTAGTTTTTGAGAACAATGGTTGTTCGATATTATTAGATGATAAGATCATCACGAAAGGAACATTGCATAATGGTTTATTTATGTTAGACACTGTTAGAACCCTTGCAGATTCTAAACTTGGGGTTGATCTCTTTAGGGGATCGGCCTCCTTGGAACTCTATAGGGGTTCCTCCCTCCAAGTTGCTGCTCAAAGGCTGCAGAAAAGATTAATCTATTGCTTATGAAAAGAGGAGGAATACATGGCTATTTATAAGGCTTCTAAACCCTAACTCCTAATAGGACTCCTACTTAAGACTCTTACTTCTAACCAACTCCTAATAGGACTCCTACTCAAGACTCCTATTCCCTTACAACTCCTAATTCTTCTCTAAGAAAAAACCTCCTACATGAATGTCCCTCTCAATTAGGACTCTCCTAACTAGAGTCCTAACATAATGTCCCTCTCAATTAGGACTCTCCTAGCTAGAATCCTAACATAATGTCCCTCTCAATTAGGACTCTCCTAGTTAAAGTCCTAACAGTTTTACATGAATGTCCCTCTCAATTAGGACTCTCCTAGCTAGAGTCCTAACAAACCCACCCTCTTCAAATCAGCCTTGTCCTCGAGGCTGACGATTCATGAATTTTGGGAATTTGATCTTTAAGTCATCATAGTTCTCCAAAGTGGCATCTTCTATTAGTAGGTTTGCCCATTGTATTAGCAATTCAGTAGTGGATCGTCATCGTCGAGTCATAATCCGTCGATCAATAATGGCACTTGGCTGAGTCTGAAGTCCTCCTTGGGTAGTCATATTTGGTGGGTGGCTTTGGGCTATCTCCAAGCACCTATTTACAACTTCTGTCTGACCGTCGGTTTGTGAGTAATATGCCATACTCCTTTTCAATTTAGTACTCTTATAGTGTAATTCTTTTGAGTCCCAATTGTAATGAGCTACGGAGCTTGGTGCTTCCTCCAATTTTTTTATAATCTTACTAGTCTCTGAATCTTCCTGCCATTCCATCTTAATATCCTCAAAGATGTCGCTGGTCGTAAGTGAAATGGCCAAAACTTCAGCTTGCTCGGGTAGCTGCGAAAGCGCATCTGCAAGAACATTCTCTTTCCCCTTTTTGTAAGTTATTTCATAATCAAATCCAAGATGTTTTGTTACCCAATTTTGCTGCTCAGGGGATGATATCTTTTGCTCCAAAAAGTACTTGAGGCTTTTATGGTCGGTTTTAATTTGAAATCATCGACCAATCAAGTAGGGTCTCCACCTCGTTGCTGCGCGCACAATGGCGAGCATCTCCTTATCATATGTTGACATATATTGATGGGAGGGAGATAATGCCTTGCTAGTATATGCGAGTGGTCGACCATCTTGCATGAGAATTGCTCCAATTCCGACTCCAGATGTGTCGGCCTCAATAATGAAGGGTCGGTTGAAATCTGGTAGTGTTAGCATCGGCGTCGTCATCATGGCTGCCTTAAGTTTGTCGAAGGCAACGGAGGCTCTGTCTGACCATTGGAAAACATCTTTTTTCAGAAAGGAAGTAAGTGGTGCACTGATCTCTCCATAGTTTTTCACGAACTTGTAGTAGTAGCCTGTTAAACCCAGAAAGCCATGTAACAATTTTATGTTCCTCGGGGTCAGCCAATTTTGCATTGCTCCAATTTTGAAGGGGTCTACTGCCACACCTTCCTCTGATATGATATGCCCAAGATATTCCACCTTCTTTTGAAGAAAGTAAAAATTCATAGTGGTTATTGTGTGTTCAAAAGGTGGTTTTCGGTATGTCTTCTTCGCATACTCGTATTTGATGATACCCGGATCGAAGGTCCAGCTTTGTGAAGATTTGTGCTCCCTTTCATCTTGCAACTCATCTACTACTGGAATAGGAAATTTATCCTTGATGGTTATGCCATTGAGAGTTCGGTAATCAACACATAATCGCCATATTCCATCCTTCTTTCGTATGAGGAGCACCGATGAAGAGTAGGGGCTACAACATGCCCGAATAACTCTTGTTTTGAGCATCTCTTTTACAATCCTTTCTATTTCATCCTTCTGGAGATGTGGATACTGATATGGCTGAGCATTTGCTGGAGATTGGCCTGGAAGAATCGTTATACAATGATCATGCCGATGGGTAAGAGGTAGGTTGCGTAGTTCGTCAAATATATCTGAAAATTCAGCAAGCAAAGGAAGTAGATTTGGATCTTCCAATTTTGTTGGCTCTCCCTTAGTTTGCTGCTCAAGTTGTACCAAAAAGCCACTGCATGCTTTATGCAAAACCTTCTTCATTTGTTGTGTGCAAATCATCGTTACGTCGCCCCCACGTTTCCCGTGCAGTATCACCTGTTTCTCCTTACTGTAAAATTTCATAATTAGTTTCATAAAATTCCAAGAAAAATCACCTAATGTTGTCAACCATTTAATTCTGAGCATGGCCTCATTATCATCAAGAGGGAGAAGGAAGAAATATGCAATTATCTCTTGGTCCTGCAGCAATAGTTTCTCCTGCGAGCGCCTACGATCACACTTCAAAATCCGTCTATCGGTGACCTTAACATCAAACCTGCAACGATTCTTGATAGGTAATGCCATTCGGATAGCAACCTTACTGTTTAGGATATTATTAGTGCTGCCCGTGTCGATGAAAATAATGATCAGTTGTTGTTTGAGAAGGCCTCCAACTTTCATCATTTGCGGGTTTGAGTAGCCGGCTAGTGCATGTACCGTAACTTCGGTTGGTTGTGGCTCTTCTTCCGAATCTTCTTCTTTATGTTCAATGATCTCTTCTGGATGTTCAATGACCTCTTCTTCTACTGGTTCAATGATAAAAAGTCTCCCTTTACTACTGCGATGCTCATGGCTCCACGGCTCATCGCAATGCCAACATAACCCCTTCGCAGATCGCTCCTGAAGCTCTTCTCTTGTCAACCTTTTTGGTGCAGGGACTCGGTCAATAGTAGGGGGGGCTAAGGGCTTCAATATTACTAGTTGAGGAGTGAACCTAGTCCTTCGAGCTTCATGGTTCAATTGCTCCTCTTGATGTTGTGCGAAAGAGATGGCTGCCATAAGCATGTACGGTTGTCGCGCTTTAACTTCTCCTCGGATCTCCGGCTTCAAGCCCTCAATAAAGGTCCTCAATAGCTATTTTTGAGACCAATCAAGAGTTTGATTAGATAACCTTTCAAACCTGGTTTGGTATTCCTGAATGGTGGAGGTTTGTCGGATCTTTGCTAGTTGTCCGTCAATATTCTCGTAATCGGTTGGTCTGAAGTGGATCAGCAGTCCTTCTTTGAATTGTTGCCATGAAAGGACTCTATAAGTATGTTCAAACCAGTCAAACCACTATATAGCATCCCCTTCAAGATGTATAGCTGCAATTTTCACCATAGATGCATCCGCGGTTTTGTGGTACCGAAAATATCGCTCCGCGTGCAAGATCCAACCAATCGGGTCTCCTTCTTCCCATCTAGGGAAGTCCACCCTTATGCGTGGATAGTTGGGATCGATCATAGAGTCTCCCCTCCCTTGGAACTCATCTCTTCGGGCCTGGTGCGATTGGGCAAAGCTCTCTCCGTGATATGATTTTTTCGGGCTTAGTAGTCGGCCCAATCTGAGTTCGGTAAAGAGCGTCCGAATCTTATCCTCCATTCGCGCCTCCAAGGCTTCGAATTTAGCATCGATTGCCTCCTTAGATGCCATAGTATATACCTCCAAATCTATGATGTTAAGATCTCTCTTTTGTTGTCAGGTTAAAGGCATGTATAGGTTGAGAGAAGTGATGGTCGAAAGGGTTGGTGGATCGGTGGATGTAGGCTACGATTTAGGCTTGTTTTGTGGCTGTTTTGGGTGCAGTTTGAGGGGGTGGTTTGGTGGAGTTTTAGGGCTGTGGATGAAAGTTTTGGATCTATGGTAGATGGCAGCAAAGGTTTGAGAGAAATCAGTGGAAGTTGCAGCAAGTATGTGCTGTCTCGTAAGAGCAGAATTGTCGTTGAAGAAACAGCGATTTCTCGACGTAATTTCCACCAAAAACTTGAGAGAATTGAGGAGGGAATTGATAACAAAATCACAGTTTATATGACAGCAAGGATGACTAATTTAATCAAGAAAATTTTGGTAGTATAACGGCAAGGAAATTGGTGCAAGTTGCCATAGCAGAATTCTCGTCGAAAAATTTCAACAGTTTACGATGAAAATTTATAGCAACACAAAAATCAGTTTTAGAGATGAATACCTCAATAGATTAATCTTAGATGGAAGCCAAGATGATCTATAAAGTGTATAAGAAATTTCATTCAAAAAAGATTGCAAATAGATGGGTTAAGGCAACAATATGCGGCTGAAATTTTCTGCAGCATAGATTTTTAAGTATAGCAGATTGGACGTAAAAGATCAGAAGTTTATATTGAGAATTTTTTGATGAAACTAAAGGGAAATCCACTATTAGGAAGTGTCAAAGCTATCATAAAAATTTCGTAGAGATTTGGATAGAAACAACGTAGTATCAAGATCAAACAATCAGTGCTATGTGGCTGAAATTTTACGATGCAGATTTTCAAGTATAGCAGATTAGATATAAAATATCAATGGTTTATATTGAGAATTTTTTAACAAAACCAAAGGAAAATCTGCTGTTAGGAAGTGTCAAAGATGTCATAAAATTTTGTGGAGATTTGGATAGAAAAAACATAATAGCAAGATCAAACAGATAGTGCTATATGGTTGGAATTCTGCAATGTATCTTTCATCGTAGAGATGAAAACTTTATGACGAAAAGTTTATGCAGCAATATAGGAATAATTTTTTTGGGATTTTCAAATAAAGATAACTAAATTGCAGCAGCAGTAAGGTAGAAAACCAGAACCTATTGCAATTCACGGGGAGATCAAAGGATGATCCGTGGTGGTGGAGATGATGGCGGAATTCGACGATGATCTTTTAAGCAATTGTGGGAATTGCTTTGGACGGTTGTGGAGGGTTGATGGATGGCTGTAGAAGGGCAGCGAGATGCCAAGAACGCTGCTCTGATACTAGGTGTTAGAACCCTTGTTGATTCTAAACTTGGGGTTGATCTCTTTAGGGGATCGGCCTCCTTGGAACTCTATAGGGGTTCCTCCCTCCAAGTTGCTGCTCAAAGGCTGCAGAAAAGATTCATCTATTGCTTATGAAAAGAGGAGGAATACATGGCTATTTATAGGGCTTCTAAACCCTAACTCCTAATAGGACTCCTACTTAAGACTCTTACTTCTAACCAACTCCTAATAGGACTCCTACTCAAGACTCCTATTCCCTTACAACTCCTAATTCTTCTCTAAGAAAAAACCTCCTACATGAATGTCCCTCTCAATTAGGACTCTCCTAACTAGAGTCCTAACAGAATGTCCCTCTCAATTAGGACTCTCCTAGCTAGAATCCTAACAGAATGTCCCTCTCAATTAGGACTCTCCTAGTTAAAGTCCTAACAGTTTTACATGAATGTCCCTCTCAATTAGGACTCTCCTAGCTAGAGTCCTAACAGACACTACTCCATATATCATGAATGTAAATGTGTCCAAAAGGAAACGAGATGAGATAAACAGTGCATACCTTTGGCATTGTAGGCTAGGTCACATCCATGAAAGAAGGATTCAAAAGTTGCTAAATGATGGATATCTAGATCCATTCGACTATGTGTCATATGCAACTTGTGAGTCTTGCCTTCATGGAAAACTGACCAACTCTCCATTTAGTGGAACTGGAGAGAGAGCCACTGAGCTGTTGGAACTCATACATAGTGATGTATATGGACCCATGTCAACTCATGCCATTGGTGGTTACTCCTACTTCATTACATTTACTGATGATTTCTCAATGTATGGATATGTGTACTTATTGAAGTACAAATCCAAGGTCTTTGAGAAATTCAGAGCGTATAAGAATAAGGTGGAGAACCAGACTGGAAAGAGTATTAAAACTCTTCGATCAGATCGAGGAGGTGAGTACTTAAGTACATAATTTACTCAATTCCTCAAGGACCATGGGATATTATCCCAATGGACACCTCCTTATACACCTCAGTCAATGGTGTCTTTGAAAAGAGAAATCATACGCTATTAGACATGGTACGGTCCATGATGAGTTTCGCTGACCTACCCATCTCATTCTGGGGATATGCCCTAGAAACCGCAGCTTACCTTCTAAACAAAGTTCCAACTAAATCGGTAGTGTCTACACCATATGAGATATGGAAATGGAAGAAGCCTAATATTAAGGTTGTTAAGATTTGGGGCTGCCCTACGCACGTTAAAAGATACAACCCCGATAAGTTAGAATCAAGGACAGAGTGATGCAAATTTGTGGGATACCCCAAGGAAACTTGTGGGTATTATTTCTATCATCTCGAGGACCAAAAGATCTTTGTAGCTAAGAGAGCAGTGTTCCTTGAGAAGGAACATATTCTTGGCGGAGATAGTGGGAGAATGATAGAGTTGAGCGAGGTTGGAGAACCAAGCTCAAGCACCACTCTACAGCCCGAGTCTATTCAGGTACCTAATACACAAGTTTCAACTTTACGCATGTCTGATAGAGTATCCCATCCTCCTGAGAGATATGTGGGACATATTAGAGGAGAGGATGTTGAGGATATTGATCCTCAGACCTACGATGAGGCTATTATAAGTATAGACTCCGGGAAGTGGCAAGAAGCCATGAATTCTGAGATAGATTCTATATACTCCAACAAGGTTTGGAACCTAGTTGATGCGCCCGAAGGTATTGTACCCATCGGTTGCAAGTGGATCTTTAAGAAAAAGATCGGAGTAGATGGAAAGGTAGAGACCTATAAAGCAAGGCTAGTGGCTAAGGGGTATCGTCAAAGGCAATGTGTTGACTACGGCGAAACCTTCTCACCCGTAGCAATGCTAAAATCTATCAGAATTCTATTGGCTATTGCATCACACTATGATTATGAGATCTGGCAGATGGATGTGAAAACCGCATTCCTCAATGGGAACCTCGAGGAGGAGGTGTATATGAAGCAACATGAGGGATTCGTGTCCAAGAATTGCCTAGATAAGGTGTGTAGGTTGCTTAGATCCATTTATGGACTAAAGCAAGCTTCCTGAAGTTGGAACATAAGATTTGATTAGGCAATCAGATCTTATGATTTCGTTAAGAACGAAGATGAGTCTTGTGTGTACAGGAAGGTAAGTGGGAGCGCTATCACCTTTTTGGTGTTATATGTGGATGACATCCTGATCATTGGGAATGACGTAGGAATGCTATCTACAGTAAAGGCTTGGTTATCTAGATACTTCTCCATGAAGGACTTAGGGGAAGCATCCTATATCTTGGGGATTAGAATCTATAGAGATAGATCCAAGAGGATGCTTGGCTTGTCCCAGTCCAGGTACATAGAAACCATTGTCAAAAGGTTTGGCATGGAAAATTCCAAGCGAGGTCTCATACCGATGAGACATGGGATATCGCTTTCTACGAGTATGTTCCCAAAGACTCCAAAAGAAAGGGCGAACATGGATATGATACCTTATGCCTCAGCAATAGGGTCTATCATGTATGCCATGCTATGTACTAGGATCTAGGCTTGGAGCACTGGAAAGCAGTAAAGTGTATCCTTAAGTATTTGAGAAGGACTAAGGATCTTTTACTAGTATATGGAGGTAGTAGCCTTAAGGTTGAAGGCTACACAGACTCAAGTTTTCAGTCTAATGTCGATAATAGCAAGGCGAATTCAGGGTATGTGTACACCTTGAATGGAGGAGCAGTGTGCTGGAAGAGTTCCAAGCAAGATACTACTGCTGACTCGACCATAGAGGCGGAGTACATTGCTGCATCAGATGTAGCAAAGGAGGGAGTCTGGGTGAAGAAGTTCATCACAGATTTGAGATTCGTGCCGGGTAGCGAGGAGTCGATCTCCTTATATTGCGACAACAATTGGGCGATTACTCAAATAAGGGAACCCGGGTCTCATCAGAAGTGTTCTGAGGAGGTTTCAACTTATCAGAGAGATCGTAACCCGAGGAGATGTAGCAGTGGAAAGAGTTCCATCCGAAGATAACATTGCAGATCCACTAACAAAGCTGTTGTCTCATATTGTCTTTGAGCATCACAGGGGTCTGATGAGGATCAGACATATAGGTGATTGACTTTAGGTCAAGTGGGAGATTGCTAGTCATAAGTACCCAGCAAGCCAATCACGTGAGTGATGGCACGTGTGACTTGATACAGAATATTTTTGCTTATTATATTTTGGCATATATTACTTTATTATAACTATTGCATATGTGCATATATATATTGTGATGTCCTTGGATTTGTGCAATGGGAATCGGATCATAATGAGATCACGATAATGGGATCGATTCACCTTTAAACCCAGATCCTGAATAATCTTGGTCATAGGTTACTCGAGAGGGACATCGTGATAACCGGACAGACTGGTATACTGTATACCCGTCCATATGATGGATGCAGCTGGTCTCATAGCTGCTCGTGTAGGGACACTAGGGATATAGTATAGGTGCTCATTGGAGAATGAGTTCACTGATTGATCCGCTTACGGAATGCTGGATGGTTGATGATGCCTTATTGTCAGACAGCGATTCCGTAGTCCTAGTAGTGTATCTGGTCCTTAGACTTGAGACACCAAGGATGTCCTATATGAGTGCTCCACTCTTTGATACCAGACTAATAGGTTTGGCTGTCTCAAATCTAGTACAGCTGGTCATTGGGAATGGTAGTCGACCTTACGAGGGCTATTGAGTGTCGATAGAGGATCATCTACTCTCAGCGTCATGAGAGGAATATCTCATGTGTTCTTGCTCAGACAAATCTCTGGCCAGGGTCATTCGGGTTGAGAGAGAAAGAGTTTTCCGGGAGAATCTGATTAGAGCGAGATTCGAGTAGAAACCGTATGGGTCTGACAACACCATGCTCGTGTTAGGATCAAGAGCACTAAGAGGGGGGGGGGGGGGGGGGTGAATTAGTGCAGCGAAAATCTTTCAACGATAAAAAATGTTCGAACGATAAAAATGATTTCAGTGTGAAAGCCGATTCTGAGATTACTTTAACTTAAGATCAAGCGAGATGACGTTAAAGTCAATCTATGAAGGCAGTTTGCAGTTATGATGAAAACCAGAATATAAGCGCAAATTGAAATATGACGTTCGTACGAAGAAGCTGATTTACGTCTAAATGCTGATTCGTAAATCACTTGATTAGGCGAGATGCAGTTTAAGCAAGGATATAAAAGCAGTTTGCAATTATGATAGAAATCAAAACGTAAACGCAAACTGAAATATGATGATCGTACGAAAAAATAGATTTACGTCTAAACACTAATTCGGAAAGTGCAAAGCTTGAAACCCGATCGTATATGCGTAGAAAGCAGTAAGCTTTAGAGGAGGTTTGCAGTAAAGATAATATGCTCAAAGTAAATGCAAACCGAGATTTAGAGTGGTTCGGTCAATCTTGACCTACTCCACTTTCGGCTTCCTCCATCGACGAGGTCACCGACGTCAACTAGAGGCCTTCCTTCAATAGGTGAAGGCCAACCACCCTTTTACAGTTTCACTCCTTTTGACGGGCTTAGGAGACAACCCTTACAGAATTTTCTCTCCTCTCTTTATCGCTCAAAACTTGGAAGAAAAGAGGGAGAAGAACTTTTTGGCCATTACAACAATTTTGAGCTATAAAAATCATAGAACAAGATCAAGATTTCCGTGTATGTTCAGTGCCCTTTTAGTGCCGAATGGGTGAGGCATTTATAGGCCCCAACCCAATTCAAATTTGGAGCTCAAAACTGTCAATTCTCGGAATTCCGAGATCAGGCGATTGCACCTCCTGACTGGAGCGGTTGCACCGCCTGGCAAAGCTGAGCCTCTGGGCGGTGCCACCTCTTGTCAGGGGCGGTTGCACCTCCTGCCAGAGCTCAAAGACTGAGCTCAGGCGGTGCAACCTCCTGACTGAGGCGGTTGCACCGCTCAGCCAGTGCTCGGAGACCAAGCCCAAGCGGTGCCACCTCTTGTCAGGGGAGGTTGCACCGCCTAGCCTCGCTCGGAGACTGAGCCCAAGCGGTGCCACCGCCTGGCTGGAGCGGTTGCACCTCCCAGTCTCGCTCGGAGACTGAGCCCAGGCGGTGCAACCTCCTGCCTTGGGCGGTTCAACCGCTTGGCAGAAATCAGGGTCCGAATGGGTTGATCCATTCGGCCCAATTTGGGTTTTTCAGGGGCCCAATTGCCCCATGATTAAGTTAATGGGATCACCTCCCATTTTCAACTTAATCATTGTGCTAACTACGATATTCCCTAAGACATTTACTGTAAATTGCTCTGGTGCGTCAATCACTTCTTCCGGCGAGCTTCCGGCGAACTTCTGTCGATCATCCGATGAACCCTCGGTGATGCTCCTGCGGACTTCCGGCAAACTCATGGACTTGCGACAGTCCACTTGGCGAGTTTCGACGAGCTTCTTTGGCAAGCTCATGGACTTCTCGGATTTGTTCCCGCAGAACCTCCGACGACTGTCCGAACTTCCGTCGAACTCTCGAACTCCCAACGTGATCATTGTCTTGACTTCGGCGCAACTCCTACTGCATGTCTTACTTTCATCGTAGTTAATCCTGCACACTTATCTCAACATATAGATTAGTTAACAAATGACAATTGACTTCATCATCAAAATCTGAGATTCAATAATCTCCCCCTTTTTGATGATGACAATCAAATTGATAATGGAGTTAACCTTAACTCCCCCGTCTATATGCCATACTTGAGATAAGTCTTTCTTGAATTCAAAACCTTTGAATTCAAGAGCCATATTGATAAGTTAAAATCATTTAAACTTATTAATACTCCCATCATGATGATGTATCTCTCTGAAGATGATGTCAAGGCTTGACATTCATTTTCAAATTTTACATTACAAGTTTGAATGATGGTAATAGTAGCAATTTATCATATTGTAAGGTATAAACATGTAAATCTGTGAAGTAAAATTTTGATATCATTACATGATGCACACATTTCAAATGTTTTAGCAATTATTGCATTTCATCACATGGTAAGATATCAATACATAAAATTACGATGCAAGTTTTTTGTTTGATATCTTGACCTGATACAAACAAGGCATAATGCAAATTATAGCAATCATAGCATCTCTTGGTGATGCAAGCATGACATTAATACTCATATATTTCTCCCCCTTTGTCATCAACAAAAAGCATGGTAATTGTGATACCACGAGAATAATATTGAGTATAAGTGTGATAGTCGTTCATGCCTTTACTAGGTTCAAGTTATTTTCCAATAGTAAGTGATAGGAAATCAATTGTACAAGCATGATATGTAGATCACTTTGAATACTTCTTCCTTTGTATTTGTTATAATTTTTTGCATGAAGGAGGAAGGCCATTTATGATACCAGCTATTTGTGAGTTTACGTTGAGTGAAGTTAAAACCGATGAGAGATTAAATCATGAAGTTAAAATCGATAAGAGATTAAATCATGCTTCAAGTATCAAGATATGTAAGTGAAGCAAATCTTTGCAAGTAAAAACATTATCATCCATATTTCAAGATGGAATTCATAAGCAGGAATCATTTCATCAAATTCATTTCAGAAAAATATTTTTCATATAAGTGTATGAGAAAATCCGATTTTTAGGATACCAATTGTTAAGCGAATCCGAAAATAAAATTAATACTTTCATGCATTCGGATAAGACTATGCTACAGATTTTCAAATACAATCATGAAGACAAAACATGCTTATTGTTTTGGAAATTTTTGTATTCAACACATAATTTCCAACATGTTATTTAGGCATGTAATGACAATCAAGTGATTTGATCATTCAATAAAGTCCGAAAGATAATTTTAACTAGTTTATGTACTCGGACACATCAACATTCCTAATTCTCTTCCTATGAAATCAAATTGTTCTTCACTTAGAGGTTTTGTAAAAATATCAGCTAGTTGATGTTTAGTATCAATGAATTCTATGATTACATCATGATTAGTAACATGATCTCGTATAAAGTGATGTCTAATATCAATATGTTTTGTTCTTGAGTGTTGTATAGGATTTTTCGTTAAGCATATTGCACTTGTGTTATCACATTTAATAGGAATATTTTTAAGATGAATTTTATAATCTTCTAAGGTGTTTTTCATCCATACAACTTGTGCACAGCATGCACTTGCTGTAATATATTCAGCTTCGGTTGTTGATAGTGCAACCGAGTTTTGTTTCTTAGATGACCAGGAAATAAGTGTTAGGATCGAGAGCACTAAGAGGGGGGGGGGTGAATTAGTGCAGCGGATATCTTAAAATAATTTAAAAACCAAAAGCTACGTTCGTTCAAAAACTATTATGATGCAAAAGCAAATTCTCAGTTTGTAACTAAGTGCAGTTTGCGTCTAAGCGCAGATTGCGTTTAAGCGCAGTTTTGCGTTAAACTGCATCTAAGCGCAGTTTTGCGTCTAAACTCAGATTTACGTCTAAATGCAGATTTACGTCTAAACGCAGATTTACGTCTAAACGCAGATTTACGTCTAAACGCAGTTTTACGTCTAAACGCAGATTTACGTCTAAACGCAGTTTTACGTCTAAACGCAGATTTACGTCTAAACGCAGTTTTATGTCTAAACTTTGAAACTCGTTTGTATACTCGCAGAAGGCAGTATGCAGTTGAAATCAAGATGTAAACGTGAACTGAAATCTAATGATTGAGCGAGGTAAGCCGATTTACGTCTGAATGCAGTTTTACGTCTAAATGTTGAAACTCGTTCGTAAAATCGTAGAGGACAGATTGCAGTTATTAATAGGATTAAAATGTAAGCGTAAACTGCAAAGAAGCTCGTTCGTAAAAGCGCGGAAAACAGTTCTGCAGAATCAAACGTAAACGTAAACTGTAATGTATGAAAATACGAATTTACGTCTGAATGCAGATTTGGAAGAACAGCACTTAGAACTTGTTCGTGAAAGCGCAGAGAGCAGTAGTGATGAGGGAGGTTTGCAGTAATGATAAAGTGCTCGAAAATAAACGCAAACCAGAGATTTAAAGTGGTTCGGTCAGCCTTGACCTACTCCACTTTTGGCTTCCTCCACCGATGAGGTTGCCGACGTCAACTAGGTGCCTTCCTTCAATGGGCGAAGGCCAAACTTCCCTCTTACAGTTTCTCTCCTTTTGACAGGCTTAGGAGACAACCTTTACAGACCTTTCTCTCCTCACTTTACAATTGAAAACTTGAAGAACAGAAGGAGGAGACTTAAAGGCTTTACAACACTTTTGAGCTCTTAGAATCACAGAAAAGATCAAGATTTCGGTGTAGGTCTGTATCTTTTCAGTGCTGAATGGGTGGGGTATTTATAGGCCCCAACCCAATTCAAAATTCGAGCTCAAAACGATCAAATCGATCAAATCCCAGAATTCTGGGATCAGGCGGTTGCACCTCTCGACTGGAGAGGTGGCACCGCCTGGCAGAGCTCGAAGACTGAGCTCTGCCGATTGCTTCTCTCTGCCAGAGCTCGAAGACTGAGCTCGATGGTTGCATCACCTGGCAGAGCTCGAAGACTGAGCTTGGTGATTGCATCACCTGGCAGAGCTCGCAACTGAGCTCGGTGGTTGCATCACCTGGCAGAGCTCCAAGCTGAGCTCAGGCTGATCCACCTCTCTGCCAGAGCTCGAAGACTGAGCTCGGTGATTTCATCACCTGGCAGAGCTCGAGACTGAGCTCAGGCTGATGCACCTCTCTGCTAGAGCTCGAAGACTGAGCTCGGTGGTTGCATCGCCTGGCAGAGCTCGAAACTTGAGCTCTGGCGGTGCTACCTCTTGGCAGAGGAGGTTGCACCGCCCAATCTAGCTCGAAGACTGAGCTCTGGGCGGTTGCACCTCTCGGCTGGGGCGGTTGCACCTCCCAGCCTCGCAGCCCTGGCGGTTGCACCTCCTGGCTGGGGCGGTTGCACCTCCCAACCCCACAGCCCAGGCGGTTGCACCTCCTGGCTGGGGCGGTTGCACCTCCTGGTGCAATCAGGGTCTGAATGGTTCACTCCATTCGGCCCACTTTGAATCTTTTCAGGGGCCCAATTGCCCCAAGATTAAGCTAATGGGATCACCTCCCATTTTCATGCTTAATCATCATGCTAACTACGATTAACTCTAAGACAACTTCTGCAGCTTTGCTCCGATGCGTCAATCGCTTCTTCCGGCGAGTTTCCGGCCAACTTCCGTCGATCAACCGATAACCCTCGGTGATCCTTCTGCGGACATCCGGCATACTCTTGGACTTTGCGACGATCCACTTGGCGAGTTCCGACGAGCTTCGCTTGGCAAGCTTCTGGACTTCTCGGATCTGTTCTCGCTGAACCTCCGACGACCGTCCGAACTTCCGTCGAACTCTCGAACTCCCAACGTGATCATGATCTTGACTCCGGCGCAACACCTGCTGCTTGTCTTACTCTTATCGTAGTTAATCCTGCACACTTATCTCAACACATAGATTAGATAACAAATGACAATTGACTTCATCATCAAAATCCGAGATTCAACAATCTCCCCCTTTTTGATGATGACAATCAATTGATAAAGGAGTTGTCCTTAACTCCCCCTATCTATATGCCATAGTTGAGATAAGTCAACCTTGAATTCAAGACCTAAGAATTCAAGTGACATATTGATAAGTTAGATCAGTTAAACTTATCAATGCTCCCATCATGATTGCCCATCATGATGTATCTCTTCAAGAATGATGTCAAGGCATGACATACATCATCAAGTTTGTATGATAGTGTTTGTAACCATTCATCATGTAATCATATAAAGCTACGAAGGACTTTTTACATGATGCACACATTTGAGATTTTCTAGCAAGTTTGCATTTTCTTCACAATATAGAATATCAAATCAAGATTTGATGCAAACTATAGCACATGTTCACATATCTCTTGGTGATGCAAGGATGGCATAACATTGTTTATAGCATCACTCAAGTATTTGCAACTATGACATAGATATGATTATGGCAGTTCAGCTATGACATAGTGTTTATCAATTCATATGTTTCTCCCCCTTTGTCATCAACAAAAAGCATGATAGCATTATCAAGCATATAAAGGAAGTCATGACACATATATCTCTTTATTGTTTTTGCTTGACGGAGGAAAGTCATTTTCCAAAGAGTTTTCATAAGAGTGTACGGGAACATCCCATTTTTAGCATACAACCCGAAAAATGAACTTCTTACATGCATTTGGTTAAAAATATTTGTCACATAATTTGCAACATGTTATTTGATCAAGCGTTGTCAAGGCATGTAATAGTAATAACATTCGAAAAATAATTTTAACTAGTTTAAGTATTCGGACACATCAACATTCCTAATTCTCTTCTTATGTAATCAAATTGTTCTTCACATAAGGGTTTTGTGAAGATATCAGCTAGTTGATGTTTGGTGTCAATAAACTCTATGGTTACATCATGATTAGAGACATGATCTCGTATAAAGTGATGTCTAATATCAATGTGTTTTGTTCTTGAGTGTTGTATAGGATTTTTAGTTAAGCATATTGCACTCGTGTTATCACATTTAATGGGAATATCTTTAAGATTCACTTTGTAATCTTCTAAAGTGTTTTTCATCCATACAACTTGTGCACAGCATGCACTTGCTGCAATGTATTCAGCTTCGGTTGTTGATAGGGCAACCGAGTTTTGTTTCTTAGATGACCAGGATACAAGGGCATGTCCTAAAAATTGACATGATCCTGATGTGCTTTTTCTGTCTAGTTTACAGCCAGCGAAGTCCGCATCAGCATAGGCTCTTAATTCAAAATTTTCTGATTTTGGGTACCATAATCCTAGATTGGTAGTTCCATTAAGATATCTGAGTATTCTTTTGACTGCTTTGAGATGAGATATCTTAGGGTCTGATTGAAATCTAGCACAAAGTCCTACACTGAACATGATGTCTGGTCTGGTGGCAGTAAGGTAAAGTAAACTTCCTATCATACCCCTATAGGTTTTTTGATCGAAGCTTTCTCCATTCTCATCAATTTCTAACTTAGTGGAGGTGCTCATAGGAGTGTCAATGGCTTTTGAATTATTCATTTTGAACTTCTTTAGCAAACTCACAGCATATTTGGTTTGACTAATAAATATGCCATTGCTTAGTTGTTTGATTTGTAGGCCTAAGAAGAATGTTAACTCTCCCATTAGACTCATTTCGAATTCATGACTCATAGTTTTCGCAAAGGATTCACAAAGAGATTCATTTGTAGAACCAAAGATAATATCATCAACATAAATCTGAACAATGAGAAAATCATTTTCAAAATTCTTGATAAACAATGTAGTATCAACCTTGCCTTTTATGAAATTATTTTCAATGAGAAAAGAGCTAAGTCTCTCATACCAAGCCCTTGGGGCTTGTTTTAAACCATAGAGAGCTTTAGTTAATCTAAACACATGATTAGGGTAGCCATTATTTTCAAATCCAGGAGGTTGTTCAACATAAATTTCTTCGGAAATGAAACCATTTAGAAAAGCGCTTTTAACATCCATTTGAAATAACTTAAAATTATTGCAACTAGCGTAGGCAAGGAGCATCCTTATGGCTTCCAATCGAGCCACAGGTGCGAAGGTTTCTTCGTAATCGATACCTTCTTCTTGGTTGAAACCTTTGGCCACTAATCTAGCCTTGTTTCTAACCACGATACCATTTTCATCTTGCTTGTTTCTAAAGACCCATTTAGTACCAATTACTAAATGGTCATTTGGCCTAGGAACAAGCGTCCACACCTCATTTCTCTCAAATTGATTTAATTCATCTTGCATTGCGATAATCCATGAATCATCTTTCATGGCTTCATCAACACATTTGGGTTCAATTTGGGAGAGAAAAGCGGCGTTGGCACAAAAGTTTTTAAAAGAAGATCGTGTTTGAACCCCCTTTGATGTGTCTCCTAGGATTAGCTCCTTAGGATGAGCATCTATATACTTCCAATCCTTGGGTAAGGATGTTTTGGAAGTGGATGCAACCAAGTTGCTGGTTGGAGACGGGGTTTCGTTTAAATTCAAGGAATCAAAATTAACATCATCATCAAGATCATTTTTCTTAATTTCTGAAATCTCATTGAAAACAACATGGATGGATTCTTCAATAATTAAGGTTCTTTTATTGAAGATGCGAAAAGCTTTAGAAACCGAAGAATAACCAAGAAAGATTCCTTCATCAGATTTAGCATCGAATTTTCCTAAGTTATCCTTTTCATTCAAGATAAAACACTTACACCCAAAGACTTTAAAATATGAGACATTGGGTTTTTTGTTATTCCATAACTCATAAGGAGTTTTGGTGAGTAAGGGTCTTACTAGGACTCTATTTAAAATATAGCATGCAGTGTTTACAGCTTCGGCCCAAAAATATTTGGGTAGGCTATGTTCATTCAACATGGTTCTTGCCATTTCTTGTAAATTTCGATTTTTTCTTTCTACTACCCCATTTTGTTGAGGATTTCTTGGAGTAGAGAAGTTATGGTTGTATCCGTTGAGTTCACAGAATTCTTGGAAGTCATGGTTTTGAAATTCTCCACCGTGATCACTTCTAATTGAAGAAATCATAGATTCCTTCTCATTTTGAACAAGTTTACAAAACTTGGTAAAATGTCTAAAGCATTCATTTTTTTTGTTTTAAGAAGTAGGTCCATGTATATCTGCTGTAGTCATCAATAATGACAAAGGCGTATTTGCTACCTCCTAGACTCGATGTAGAGATTGGTCCGAACAAGTCCATATGGATCAATTGTAAGGGCCTAGAGGTGCTTATTTGATTCTTAGCTTTGAAGCTACCCCTAATTTGCTTACCTAATTGGCAAGCATCACATACATTATCTTTGATGAACTTGATATGAGGAATTCCTCTTACAAGTTCTCTAGATGATACTTGATTGATTAGTTTCATGCTAGCATGACCTAATCTTCTATGCCATAGCCAAGCATCCTCATTCATAACGGCAAAGCACATTTCATCACATAAGTCATTGATGTCAATAGTGTATACGTTGTTTTGTTTTAATGCAATCATAGATATATTTTTGTGTGGTTTTTCAATGATGCAGGCATTAGATTCAAATCTTATAATATATCCTTTATCACATAATTGACTAATGCTCAAGAGGTTATGTTTTAAACCATCAACTAGTAAAACATCTTCAATAGAGAGGTTGGATTTGTTACCTATGGTTCCTTTGCCAATGATTTTACCCTTGTTGTTGTCTCCGAAGGTGACATATCCTTCGTCTATGCTAGAGAGCTTAGAGAATTGAGATGGATCTCCGGTCATATGCCTTGAGCATCCACTATCAAGGTACCATTTCTTGCTCCTAGCTTGCGATTGTTTAGTTTTCTACAAGAAAGGATGATGTTTAGGTACCCATTTGCTTTTGGGTGCCTCATAAATAGATCTACATTTTCTATCATGTTGCATAGAGTTTATCATGGTTCCTTTAGGAACCCAAATTAATTTGTTTGGACTTATTTTCTTGAATGGACAACAATGTGTCTTGTGTCCAGATTTGCAACAAAAGTTGCACTTGGTTTGGTGTTGAACATGTAAGATGGGGCCTTTTACAAAGGTAGTTGGATTTCGGTGAGGACTTCTCACAAATCCAATCCCACTTCTTTTGGGAGCATGACCCTTGTTTGTAAGGATCATGTTTAATGACTTGCTACCAACCTCGAATTTCTTCAAGGTGTCCTTAAGTAGCAAGTTTTCTTTTTGTATAGTTTCTAAATCATGACATTTGATACATGAATTTAAACTACCATGATGTTCGACTTTTAACTTATCAAACTCACAAGTAAGATTATCATGTACCTTTTTTAGCAACTTGTATTTTCTATTTATAACTTTGCATTCATCAAATAAATCATGGAAGGCATTTAATAATTCATCGAAAGATAAATCAGCATCTAATAAATCCGTTACCTCCTCTTCGATGGCCATAAAGGCGTAATGAGCAACTTGCTCGGTGTTGGACTCCTCTTCCTCAGATGCGCTCGAATCATCCCATGTTGCTTGGAGCGCATTCTTCTTTGTTGTTCTTTTCTTGACTTGGGGACAATCACTCTTGTAGTGTCCTGGCTTTTTACATTCGTAGCAGATTACTTGGTCCTTCTTGGGTTCAAGTTTATTTTTCACATCGTTTTTAAACTTGTTTCTTTTGAAGAATTTCTTAAACTTTTTTGTCAAAAGTGCCAAGTCATCGTCACAATCCTCATCACTTGAGTTTTCTCTCAAGTGGCATTCAGAAGTTTTAAGTGCCATATCCTTCCTGTTCTTTGGAAGGATGTCTTCTTGCTCTTCATGAGCTTTGCAGGTCATTTCGTAGGTCATTAATGACCCGATTAGTTCTTCAAGAGGGAAATTTCGCAGATCTTTTGCCTCTTGAATAGCAGTGACTTTAGGATCCCAACTTTTAGGAAGGGATCTTAGTATCTTGTTAACAAGCTCAAAATCCGAAAAGCTCTTTCCGAGTCCTTTTAGACCGTTGACGACATCCGTGAAACGGGTAAACATGTCGCCAATGGTTTCACTCGGTTTCATTCGGAAAAGTTCAAAAGAATGCAGCAACAGATTGATTTTTGACTCTTTCACTCTACTTGTGCCCTCGTGGGTCACTTCAAGTGTGTGCCAAATATCAAAAGCAGTTTCGCAAGTTGAAACACGATTAAACTAGTTTTTATCAAGTGCGCAAAATAAGGCATTCATAGCCTTTGCATTAAGAGCGAAAGCCTTCTTTTCCAACTCATTCCAATCGATCATTGGAAGAGAAGACTTTGAAAAACCGTTTTCAACAAGGTTCCACAGTTCAAGATCCATAGAAATCAGAAAGATCCTCATTCGGGTCTTCCAGTAAGTGTAGTCCGTTCCACTGAACATGGGTGGACGTGTAATCGAATGCCCCTCTTGGTTTCCGGCGTATGCCATCTCTCTTGGGTTTTAATCCTTTAGAGAGTTAACCTTGCTCTGATACCAATTGTTAGGATCGAGAGCACTAAGAGGGGGGGGGTGAATTAGTGCAGCGGATATCTTAAAATAATTTAAAAACCAAAAGCTGCGTTCGTTCAAAAACTATTATGATGCAAAAGCAAATTCTCAGTTTGTAACTAAGTGCAGTTTGCGTCTAAGCGCAGATTGCGTTTAAGCGCAGTTTTGCGTCTAAGCGCAGTTTTGCGTCTAAGCGCAGTTTTGCGTCTAAACTCAGATTTACGTCTAAATGCAGATTTACGTCTAAACGCAGATTTACGTCTAAACGCAGTTTTACGTCTAAACGCAGATTTACGTCTAAACGCAGTTTTACGTCTAAACGCAGATTTACGTCTAAACGCAGTTTTACGTCTAGACGCAGATTTACGTCTAAACTTTGAAACTCGTTTGTATACTCGCAGAAGGCAGTATGCAGTTGAAATCAAGATGTAAACGTGAACTGAAATCTGATGATTGAGCGAGGAAAGCCGATTTACGTCTGAATGCAGTTTTACGTCTAAATGTTGAAACTCGTTCGTAAAATCGTAGAGGACAGATTGCAGTTATTAATAGGATTAAAATGTAAGCGTAAACTGCAAAGAAGCTCGTTCGTAAAAGCGCAGAAAATAGTTCTGCAGAATCAAACGTAAACGTAAACTGTAATGTATGAAAATACGAATTTACGTCTGAATGCAGATTTGGAAGAACAGCACTTAGAACTTGTTCGTGAAAGCGCAGAGAGCAGTAGTGATGAGGGAGGTTTGCAGTAATGATAAAGTGCTCGAAAATAAACGCAAACCAGAGATTTAGAGTGGTTCGGTCAGCCTTGACCTACTCCACTTTTGGCTTCCTTCACCGATGAGGTTGCCGACGTCAACTAGGTGCCTTCCTTCAATGGGCGAAGGCCAAACTTCCCTCTTACAGTTTCTCTCCTTTTGACAGGCTTAGGAGACAACCTTTATAGACCTTTCTCTCCTCACTTTACAATTGAAAACTTGAAGAACAGAAGGAGGAGACTTAAAGGCTTTACAACACTTTTGAGCTCTTAGAATCACAGAAAAGATCAAGATTTCGGTGTAGGTCTGTATCTTTTCAGTGCTGAATGGGTGGGGTATTTATAGGCCCCAACCCAATTCAAAATTCGAGCTCAAAACGATCAAATCGATCAAATCCCAGAATTCTGGGATCAGGCGGTTGCACCTCTCGACTGGAGAGGTGGCACCGCCTGGCAGAGCTCGAAGACTGATCTCTGCCGATTGCTTCTCTCTGCCAGAGCTCGAAGACTGAGCTCGATGGTTGCATCACCTAGCAGAGCTCGAAGACTGAGCTTGGTGATTGCATCACCTGGCAGAGCTCGCAACTGAGCTCGGTGGTTGCATCACCTGGCAGAGCTCCAAGCTGAGCTCAGGCTGATCCACCTCTCTGCCAGAGCTCGAAGACTGAGCTCGGTGATTTCATCACCTGGCAGAGCTCGAGACTGAGCTCAGGCTGATGCACCTCTCTGCCAGAGCTCGAAGACTGAGCTCGGTGGTTGCATCGCCTGGCAGAGCTCGAAACTTGAGCTCTGGCGGTGCTACCTCTTAGCAGAGGAGGTTGCACCGCCCAGTCTAGCTCGAAGACTGAGCTCTGGGCGGTTGCACCTCTCGGCTGGGGCGGTTGCACCTCCCAGCCTCGCAGCCCTGGCGGTTGCACCTCCTGGCTGGGGCGGTTGCACCTCCCAACCCCACAGCCCAGGCGGTTGCACCTCCTGGCTGGGGCGGTTGCACCTCCTGGTGCAATCAGGGTCCGAATGGTTCACTCCATTCGGCCCACTTTGAATCTTTTCAGGGGCCCAATTGCCCCAAGATTAAGCTAATGGGATCACCTCCCATTTTCATGCTTAATCATCATGCTAACTACGATTAACTCTAAGACAACTTCTGCAGCTTTGCTCCGATGCGTCAATCGCTTCTTCCGGCGAGTTTCCGGCCAACTTCCGTCGATCAACCGATAACCCTCGGTGATCCTTCTGCGGACATCCGGCATACTCCTGGACTTTGCGACGATCCACTTGGCGAGTTCCGACGAGCTTCGCTTGGCAAGCTTCTGGACTTCTCGGATCTGTTCTCGCTGAACCTCCGACGACCGTCCGAACTTCCGTCGAACTCTCGAACTCCCAACGTGATCATGATCTTGACTCCGGCGCAACACCTGCTGCTTGTCTTACTCTTATCGTAGTTAATCCTGCACACTTATCTCAACACATAGATTAGATAACAAATGACAATTGACTTCATCATCAAAATCCGAGATTCAACAATAAGGGCATGTCCTAAAAATTGACATGTTCCTGATGTGCTTTTTCTATCTAGTCTACAGCCAGCAAAGTCCACATCAGCATAAGTAATTAACTCAAGATTCTCTGATTTTGGGTACTATAATCCTAGATTTGTGGTACCATTAAGATATCTAAGTATTCTTTTAACTGTTTTGAGATGAGATAGCTTAGGGTTTGATTGAAATCTAGCACAAAGTCCTACACTGAACATGATATATGGTCTAGTTACAGTGAGGTAAAGTAAACTTCCTATCATACCCCTATAAGTTTTTTGATCGAAGCTTTCTCCACTTTCATCAATTTCTAACTTAGTGGAGGTGCTCATAGGAGTGTTAATAGCTTTTGAGTTATTCATATTAAACTTTTTCAGTAAATTCATAGCATATTTAGTTTGACTAATAAAGATGTCATTGTTTAGTTGTTTGATTTATAAGCCGAAGAAGAATGTTAATTCTCCCATTAAACTCATTTTGAATTCAAGACTCATAGTTTTAGCAAAAGATTCACAAAGAGATTCATTCGTAGAACTAAAGATAATATCATCAACATAAATCTGAACAATGAGAAAATTATTTTCAAAATTCTTGATGAATAATGTAGTATCAACCTTGCCTTTTGTGAAATTATTTTCAATAAGAAAGGAACTAAGTCTCTCGTACCAAGCCCTCGGAGCTTGTTTTAAACCATAGAGAGCTTTAGTTAATCTAAACACATGATTAGGGAGGCTATTATTTTCAAATCCAGGAGGTTGTTCAACATAGACTTCTTCGGAAATAAAGCCATTAAGAAAAGCGCTTTTAACATCCATTTGAAACAACTTAAAATTATTACTACTAGCGTAGGCAAGGAGCATCCTTATGGCTTCTAATCGAGCCACAAGAGCGAAGGTTTCTTCGTAATCGATATATTCTTCTTGGTTGAAACCTTTGGCCACTAATCTAGCCTTGTTTCTAACCATGATACCATATTCATCTTGCTTGTTTCTAAAAACCCATTTAGTACCAATAACTAAATGGTCATTTGGCCTAGGAACAAGCTTCCACACCTCATTTCTCTCAAATTGATTTAATTCATCTTGCATTGTGATAATCCATGAATCATCTTTCATGGCTTCGTCAACATATTTGGGTTCAATTTGGGAGAGAAAAGCGGCATTGGAACAAAAATTTTTAAGAGAAGAATATGTTTGAACCCCCTTTGATGTGTCTCCTAAGATTAGCTCCTTAGGATGAGCATCTACATACTTCCAATCCTTGGGTAAGGATGTTTCGGAAGTGGATGCATCCAAGTTGCTAGTTGGAGACGGGGTTTCATTTAAATTCAAGGAATCAAAATTAACATCAGCATCAAAATCGTTTTTCCTGATTTCGGAAATCTCATTGAAGACAACATGAATGGATTCTTCAATAATTAAAGTTCTTTTATTGAAGATACGAAAAGTTTTAGAAATCGAAGAATAACTAAGATAGATTCCTTCATCGGATTTAGCATCAAATTTTCCTAAGTTATCTTTTTTAATCAAGATAAAACACTTACACCCAAAGACTTTAAAATATGAAACATTGGGTTTTTTGTTGTTTCATAACTCATAGGGAGTTTTGGTGAGTAAGGGTCTTACTAGAACTCTATTCAGAATATAGCATGCAGTATTTACGGCTTCGGCCTAAAAATATTTGGGTAGGCTATGTTCATTCAACATGGTTCTTGTCATTTCTTGTAAATTTTGATTTTTTCTTTCTACTACTCCATTTTGTTGAGGATTTCTAGGAGTAGAGAAATTATTGTTGTATCTATTGAGTTTACAAAATTCTTGGAAATCATGGTTTTGAAATTCACCACCATGATCACTTCTAATTGACGAAATCATAGAACCCTTCTCATTCTGAACAAGTTTACAAAACTTGGTAAAATATCTAAAGCAGTCATTTTTCTGTTTTAAGAAGTAAGTCCATGTGTATCTGCTATAGTCATCCACAATGACGAAGGCGCATTTACTACCTCCTAGGCTTGATGTAGAGATTGGTCCGAACAAGTCCATATGGATCAATTATAAGGGCCTAGAGGTGCTTATTTGATTCTTAGATTTGAAACTGCCCTTAATTTGTTTACCTAATTGGCAAGCATCATATACATTATCTTTGATGAACTTGATATGAGGAATACCTCTTACAAGTTCTTTAGATGATATTTGAGTGATTAGTTTCATGCTAGCATGACCTAATCTTCTATGCCATAGCCAAGCATCCTCATTCAAAACCGAAAAACACATTTCATTACACAAATCATTGATGTCAATAGTGTATACGTTATTTTATTTTAATGCAATCATAGACGTGTTTTTGTGTGGTTTTTCAATGATGCAAGCATTAGACTCGAATCTGACAATATATCCTTTATTACATAATTGACTAATGCTCAAGAGGTTATGTTTTAAACCATCAACTAACAAAACATCTTCGATAAAGAAGTTAGATTTGTTACCTATGGTTCCTTTGCCAATGATTTTACCCTTGTTGTTGTCTCGGAAGGTGACATAGCCTTCGTCTATGCTAGTGAGCTTAGAGAATTTGAGATGGATCTCTGGTCATATGCCTTGAGCATCCACTATCAAGGTACCATCTCTTGCTCCTAGCTTGCGATGGTATAGGTTTCTACAAGAAAGGATGATTTTTAGGTACCCATTTGCTTTTGGGTGCCTCAAAAATAGATCTATATTGTTTATCATGTTGCATAGAATTTATCATGATTCCTTTAGGAACCCAAATTAATTTGTTTAGACTAATTTTCTTGAATGGACAATAATGCGTTTTGTGTCTAAGTTTGCAACAAAAGTTGCATTTGCTTTGGTGTCGAACATGTAAGATGGGGCCTTTTATGAAGGTGGTTAGATTTTGGTGAGGACTTCTCACAAATCCAATTCCACTTCTTTTGGGAACGTGACCCTTGTTTGTAAGGATCATGTTCAATGACTTGCTACCAACCTCGAATTTCTTCAAGGTGTCCTTAAGTAGCAAGTTTTCCTTTTGGAGAGTTTCTAGATCATGGCATTTTATGCATGAACTTAAACTATCATGATATTCAGTTTTTAACTTATCAAAATTACAAGTAAGACTATCATGCTCCTTTTTTAGCAATTTATATTTTCTACTAATAATCTTGCATTCATCAAATAAGTTATGGAAGGCATTTAATAATTCATCAAATGATAAATTTGCATCTATTAAATTCGTTACCTCCTCTCCGATGGCTATTAAGGCGTAATGAGCAACTTGCTTGGTGTTGGACTCCTCTTCTTCGGACGCGCTCGAGTCATCCCATGTTGCTTTGAGCGCCTTCTTCTTTGATGTTCTCTTTTTGACTTGGGGACAATCACTCTTGTAGTGTCCCAGCTTTTTGCACTCATAGCAAATAACTTGGTCCTTCTTAGGTTCAAATTTATTTTTTGTGTCATTTTTAAACTTGTTTCTTTTAATGAATTTTTTAAATTTTCTTATTAGAAGTGCCAAGTCATCGTTACAGTCCTCATCACTTGAGCTTTCTCTCAAGTGGTCTTCTGAAGTTCTAAGTGTCATATCCTTCCTGTTCTTTGGAAGGATGTCTTCTTGTTCTTCATGAGCTTTGCAAGTCATCTCGTAGGTCATTAATGACCCGATTAGTTCTTCAAGAGGGAAGTTGTTTAGATCTTTCGCCTCTTGAATAGTAGTGACTTTCGGATCCCAACTCTTAGGAAGGGATCTTAGAATCTTATTTACAAGCTCAAAATCCGAAAAACTTTTTCCAAGTCCTTATTAACCGTTGACGACATCCGTGAAACGGGTAAACATGTCGCCAATAGTCTCACTCGGTTTCATCCGGAAAAGTTCGAAAGAATGTAACAAAAGATTGATTTTTGACTCTTTCACTCTACTTGTGCCTTTGTGAGTTACTTCGAGTGTGTGCCAAATATCAAATGCGGTTTCACAAACCGAAATACGGTTGAACTCGTTTTTATCAAGCGCACAAAATAAGGCATTCATAGCCTTTGCATTAAGAGCGAAAGTCTTCTTCTCCAATTCATTCCAATCGATCATTAGAAGAGAAGACTTCAAAAATCCATTTTCGACAAGATTCCAAAGTTCAAAATCCATAGAAATAAGAAAGATCCTCATTCGGGTCTTCCAATAGGTGTAGTCCGTCCCATTGAACATGGGTGGACGTGTAATAGAGTGGCCCTCTTGGTTTCCGGCGTATGCCATCTCTCTTGGATTTTAATCCGTTTGAGAGTTAACCTCGCTCTGATACCAATTGTTAGGATCAAGAGCACTAAGAGGTGGGGGGGAATTAGTGCTGCAGAAATCTTTCAACGATAAAAAATATTCGAACGATAAAAACGATTTCGGTGTGAAAGCCGATTCTGAGATTACTTTAACTTAAGATCAATTGAGATAACGTTAAAGTCGATCTATGAAGGCAGTTTGCAGTTATGATGAAAACCAGAATATAAGCGCAAACTGAAATACGACGTTCGTACGAAGAAGCTGATTTACGTCTAAATGCTGATTCATAAATCACTTGATTAAGCGAGATGTAGTTTAAGCAAGGATATAAAAGCAGTTTGCAGTTATGATAGAAATCAAAACGTAAACGCAAACTGAAATATGATGATCGTACGAAAAAATAGATTTATGTCTAAACGCTGATTCGGAAAGTGCAAAGCTTGAAACCCGATCGTATATGCACAGAAAGCAGTAAGCTTTAGAGGAGGTTTGCAGTAAAGATAATATGCTCAAAGTAAATGCAAACTGAGATTTAGAGTGGTTCGGTCAATCTTGACCTACTCCACTTTTGGCTTCCTCCACCGACGAGGTCACCGACGTCAACTAGAGGCCTTCCTTCAATAGGCGAAGGCCAACCACCCTTTTACAGTTTCACTCCTTTTGACGGGCTTAGGAGACAACCCTTACAGAATTTTCTCTCCTCCCTTTACAGCTCAAAACTTGGAAGAAAAGAGGGAGAAGAACTTTTTGGCCATTACAACAATTTTGAGCTATAAAAATCATAGAACAAGATCAAGATTTTGGTGTATGTTCAGTGCCCTTTTAGTGCCGAATGGGTGAGGCATTTATAGGCCCCAACCCAGTTCAAATTTGGAGCTCAAAACTGTCAATTCCCGGAATTCCGAGATCAGGCGATTGCACCTCCTGACTGGAGCGGTTGCACCGCCTGGCAAAGCTGAGCCTCTGAGCGGTGCCACCTCCTATCAGGGGCGGTTGCACCTCCTGCCAGAGCTCGAAGACTGAGCTCAGGCGGTGCAACCTCCTGGCTGAGGCGGTTGCACCGCTCAGCCAGTGCTCGGAGACCGAGCCCAGGCGGTGCCACCTCCTATCTGGGGAGGTTACACCGCCTAGTCTCGCTCGGAGACTGAGCCCAGGCGGTGCCACCGCCTGGCTAGAGCGGTTGCACCTCCCAGTCTCGCTCGGAGACTGAGCCCAAGCGGTGCAACCTCCTGCCTTGGGCGGTTCAACCGCCTAGCAGAAATCAAGGTCCGAATGGGTTGATCCATTCGGCCCAATTTGGGTTTTTCAGGGGCCCAATTACCCCATGATTAAGTTAATGGGATCACCTCCCATTTCCAACTTAATCATTGTGCTAACTATGATATTCCCTAAGACATTTACTGCAACTTGCTCCGGTGCGTCAATCGCTTCTTCCGGCAAGCTTCCGGCGAACTTCCTTCGATCATCCAATGAACCCTCGGTGATGCTCCTGCGGACTTCTGGCAAACTCCTGGATTTGCGACGATCCACTTGGTGAGTTCCGACGAACTTCTTTGGCAAGCTCATGGACTTCTTGGATTTGTTCCCGCAGAACCTGTAATATCCCATTAGTCCCACATCGGAAGTGGGGAATATGTGTGATTAGCTTATAAGGGTCTGATGAGTGTACTACGTTAAGTCCCGCTCGAGCATTTTGGTCCGCCGTTGAGGACCAAAATGGAGTTATTGGACAGTTAGCTCATCAGACCCGGGTCGTGACATTTGGTATCAGAGCCGACCTAGCATTAGGGCAGGGTGAGAGGGCTGCAGTAGGAAAGGGCTACCCGTGGATGGAGTCAGAGAACTCATCACGGCGTGGAGCCACCACTGAGTTAAACCTCACATGCACTATGCTAGGGTTCGATCTGGGATATGTCGGGCCTTGACGAGGACGTCAAGCTAATTGAGTTGGGGATAGTGTAATATCCCATTAGTCCCACATCGGAAGTGGGGAATATGTGTGATTAGCTTATAAGGGTCTGATGAGTGTACTACGTTAAGTCCCGCTCGAGCATTTTGGTCCGCCGTTGAGGACCAAAATGGAGTTATTGGACAGTTAGCTCATCAGACCCGGGTCGTGACATTTGGTATCAGAGCCGACCTAGCATTAGGGCAGGGTGAGAGGGCTGCAGTAGGAAAGGGCTACCCGTGGATGGAGTCAGAGAACTCATCACGGCGTGGAGCCACCACTGAGTTAAACCTCACATGCACTATGCTAGGGTTCGATCTGGGATATGTCGGGCCTTGACGAGGATGTCAAGCTAATTGAGTTGGGGATAGTGTAATATCCCATTAGTCCCACATCGGAAGTGGGGAATATGTGTGATTAGCTTATAAGGGTCTGATGAGTGTACTACGTTAAGTCCCGCTCGAGCATTTTGGTCCGCCGTTGAGGACCAAAATGGAGTTATTGGACAGTTAGCTCATCAGACCCGGGTCGTGACATTTGGTATCAGAGCCGACCTAGCATTAGGGCAGGGTAAGAGGGCTGCAGTAGGAAAGGGCTACCCGTGGATGGAGTCAGAGAACTCATCACAGCGTGGAGCCACCACTGAGTTAAACCTCACATGCACTATGCTAGGGTTCGATCTGGGATATGTCGGGCCTTGACGAGGACGTCAAGCTAATTGAGTTGGGGATAGTGTAATATCCCATTAGTCCCACATCGGAAGTGGGGAATATGTGTGATTAGCTTATAAGGGTCTGATGAGTGTACTACGTTAAGTCCCGCTCGAGCATTTTGGTCCGCCGTTGAGGACCAAAATGGAGTTATTGGACAGTTAGCTCATCAGACCCGGGTCGTGACATTTGGTATCAGAGCCGACCTAGCATTAGGGCAGGGTGAGAGGGCTGCAGTAGGAAAGGGCTACCCGTGGATGGAGTCAGAGAACTCATCACGGCGTGGAGCCACCACTGAGTTAAACCTCACATGCACTATGCTAGGGTTCGATCTGGGATATGTCGGGCCTTGACGAGGACGTCAAGCTAATTGAGTTGGGGATAGTGTAATATCCCATTAGTCCCACATCGGAAGTGGGGAATATGTGTGATTAGCTTATAAGGGTCTGATGAGTGTACTACGTTAAGTCCCGCTCGAGCATTTTGGTCCGCCGTTGAGGACCAAAATGGAGTTATTGGATAGTTAGCTCATCAGACCCGGGTCGTGACATTTGGTATCAGAGCCGACCTAGCATTAGGCAGGGTGAGAGGGCTGCAGTAGGAAAGGGCTACCCGTGGATGGAGTCAGAGAACTCATCATGGCGTGGAGCCACCACTGAGTTAAACCTCACATGCACTATGCTAGGGTTCGATCTGGGATATGTCGGGCCTTGACGAGGACGTCAAGCTAATTGAGTTGGGGATAGTGTAATATCCCATTAGTCCCACATCGGAAGTGGGGAATATGTGTGATTAGTTTATAAGGGTCTGATGAGTGTACTACGTTAAGTCCCGCTCGAGCATTTTGGTCCGCCGTTGAGGACCAAAATGGAGTTATTGGACAGTTAGCTCATCAGACCCGGGTCGTGACATTTGGTATCAGAGCCGACCTAGCATTAGGGCAGGGTGAGAGGGCTGCAGTAGGAAAGGGCTACCCGTGGATGGAGTCAGAGAACTCATCACGGCGTGGAGCCACCACTGAGTTAAACCTCACATGCACTATGCTAGGGTTCGATCTGGGATATGTCGGGCCTTGACGAGGACGTCAAGCTAATTGAGTTGGGGATAGTGTAATATCCCATTAGTCCCACATCGGAAGTGGGGAATATGTGTGATTAGCTTATAAGGGTCTGATGAGTGTACTACGTTAAGTCCCGCTCGAGCATTTTGGTCCGCCGTTGAGGACCAAAATGGAGTTATTGGACAGTTAGCTCATCAGACCCGGGTCGTGACTTAGTGTAATATCCCATTAGTCCCACATCGGAAGTGGGGAATATGTGTGATTAGCTTATAAGGGTCTGATGAGTGTACTACGTTAAGTCCCGCTCGAGCATTTTGGTCCGCCGTTGAGGACCAAAATGGAGTTATTGGACAGTTAGCTCATCAGACCCGAGTCGTGAAATTTGGTATCAGAGCCGACCTAGCATTAGGGCAGGGTGAGAGGGCTGCAGTAGGAAAGGGCTACCCGTGGATCGAGTCAGAGAACTCATCACGGCGTGGAGCCACCACTGAGTTAAACCTCACATGCACTATGCTAGGATTCGATCTGGGATATGTCGGGCCTAGTGTAATATCTCATTAGTCCCACATCGGAAGTGGGGAATATGTGTGATTAGCTTATAAGGGTCTGATGAGTGTACTACGTTAAGTCCCGCTCGAGCATTTTGGTCCGCCGTTGAGGACCAAAATGGAGTTATTGGACAGTTAGCTCATCAGACCCGGGTCGTAACATTTGGTATCAGAGCCGACCTAGCATTAGGGCAGGGTGAGAGGGCTGCAGTAGGAAAGGGCTACCCGTGGATGGAGTCAGAGAACTCATCACGGCGTGGAGCCACCACTGAGTTAAACCTCACATGCACTATGCTAGGGTTCGATCTGGGATATGTCGGGCCTTGATGAGGACGTCAAGCTAATTGAGTTGGGGATAGTGTAATATCCCATTAGTCCCACATCGGAAGTGGGGAATATGTGTGATTAGCTTATAAGGGTCTGATGAGTGTACTACGTTATGTCCCGCTCGAGCATTTTGGTCCGCCGTTGAGGACCAAAATGGAGTTATTGGACAATTAGCTCATCAGACCCGGGTCGTGACATTTGGTATCAGAGCATTGTTTGAGGATTACTGAAATATTTGATATGTTGACGTGCAAAATATATTGAGGTCTAATGAACTATAGTGATTGGTGGAAATTTTCTTTGATGTATTTTAGGAATCTGGGATGATGAGGACATTTGGTCCTCCTATTTCATTGTTTCTGATTAATTAAGGGGAATGAAAGGATTGATTGGGGATATTGAATCAGAGTGGCATAGCGGAAGCATGGTGGACCTAATTTCATTGGTGATAGAAAAATGAATGATGCAAACGGAGAAGATATATGATGTACAAAATTGTTCTGATACTCGAAAGATTTCTTTTACCACGTTATATTGGAAGTAAAGACTTACTATTGATGGCAACAATGAAAAGAATTTTTGAAGGTCAATGGCAAGAATGACAAGAACAAGTTTACCAATAAAAATATGATTGGAAATGAATCAGTAAGTAATAACAGGAGGGTCAAGACATTTGGATTTGAAAAAGGAAGTCACCACAAAAGACTCAATCACGTGTGAATTGTAAGTTAAATTATGAAACAAGTTTGTGTTTTCAAATGACTGGAGTCTATTTTGTTTGTGGAAAGTTGGGTCATAAAATAAAAGACTGCCCCTTGAACAAGAAGAAAGAGTCATTGCCTCATAAATCATCAGCCCATGTCAGAGTGTATGCTATCCCTGAATATGATTCTGAAACTTCTGAATTAGTGGTCAAAGGTATTATGCATGTTTATGAAAGAATGCAAATATTTGTTTGATCATGGGTCCCATCTACGATTTGATTCGTAATATTTTGCTTATCACTTGGGTATTCAACCTAGACCGCTACATTATGTGCTATATGTAAATACGATCATTAGAGATTCTTTGATAACGAACTTGAATCTGGTCCTCTTGTCTGATTTTTTGTTGGAGAACTTGAACTTTTGCTGATTTAGTTCTCCTAGAGATTTGGAGTTATGATATTATACTTGGTATGGATTGGCCATCTTCTTATCATACCAGTATGGATTGATATATAACAAATGATCACATTTTGCATATTTGATCAGCCGATCTTTTATTTTGAGAGTATTGGACATTATTTATCTCCTTGCCTAATGTATCCCAGGATGACTTGTTTGGATTACCTCCAAATGTGATTTTGCTTTTGATTTGGTCCTTGGGACAATCCTAAAATCTAAGCCTCTCTACAGAAAGATATCATTTGAGTAAGTGGAATTAGAAAAGCAACTACAAGGATTGTTAAATTAGGATTTTATTTGGCTTAATATTTCATCATGGGGTGCTCCGGTGTTAGTTAAAAGAAATATATGGAACATTGAGGCTTTGTAATGATTATAGACAGTTGAATTAGGTGACCATAAAAAAAAACGAGTATTTTCTGAAGTAACGACTTGCTCAATTAATTACAGGGTACGCAAGTATTTTTAGAAATTGATTGAAGGTCGGGTTACCGTCTATTGAGGATCAAGGAGGAGAATATTTCGGTCACTCGTGGATAATTATGTAATTGTATTGTATTGATGAAACTATTTAAGAGTAGGAGGAGGAAATAAAGATATCATAATCCTCATCTTTTCATCGATTGAGCTATGATCAATTTAGAGGACTAAATTTTCTTTTAAGGGGGGGAGAGTGTAATATCCCATTAGTCCCACATCGGAAGTGGGGAATATGTGTGATTAGCTTATAAGGGTCTGATGAGTGTACTACGTTAAGTCCCGCTCGAGCATTTTGGTCCGCCGTTGAGGACCAAAATGGAGTTATTGGACAGTTAGCTCATCAGACCCGGGTCGTGACAGAACCTCCGACGACTGTCCGAACTTCCGTTGAACTCTCGAACTCCCAACGTGATCATTGTCTTGACTTCAGCGTAACTCCTGCTGCATGTCTTATTTTCATCGTAGTTAATCCTGCACACTTATCTCAACATATAGATTAGTTAACAAATGACAATTGACTTCATCATCAAAATCCGAGATTCCACAGCTCGATATACGTCCATAGTTGATGAGTCAAGTGAATTATTATAGAGATAATAATTCACTGAGTTAGAAGGAGTTCTGGCTGGTATGACTCATGGCCAGCTCGATATTGGGCCTAGAGGGTCCACACATGTCACGCCCCTCAAAATATCCATGATTTTTAAAATTTTCGTCACAGACCAATCCAGGATCCAAACTAACGTTTGAGGACACTGAAAACATTCTATTCATATTCACATCCATAAAACCTGTGCAGTTTATAATCATATATCACATCACTCGATAATTCACATTTATGGCAACCCAAGCCAACTTGACAAACATGAACAACATTTATAAATCCACAAGCTAAATAAATTATACAATCAGAACTCCAACTATTCACCACAAGTTCATATCACCATAAATTAGACTTAACATTCTGAAATTCCAAATAAGAGAGATCTCCTAACACTTGGACACAGTATATCTATTTCGGTTCATCGACAACATTTCATTATATACAAGACATACTTATACAACAATATCGTAATAACCAACCAGACTTGCCCATTATTCTGAATAACTATCCACTGCCTCAGTCCAAATCAAACATCTCGAAGAGTGACAAGCTGACCTGAAAGATTTATATAACAACGGAGTGAGCCAAAAACGGCTCAGCAAGTGACAAAGCATATTCAGAACAAAAGGAACGGTTTCAAACGAGTAAGGTATCATAATGCAAGGCAGAATACAAGAATTCTCAAGGATACCATCTCAATAGATACCAAATCATACGTATCATGTCATTCAAAACATATTTGATCCATAACGAATGGGGCATAGAGTAATTGGAACATATCAATGGCAGATAGGACATTTCAGAACATATCAGTTCATAGCAAATGGAGCACAGAGTAATTGGAACATATCAATGGCAGATAGGACATTTCAGAACATATCAGTTCATAGCAAATGGAGCACAGAGTAATTGGAGCATATCAATGGCATATGAAATGTTCCGGAGCATATCAACGGCATATGGAACATTTCGAAGCATATCATCAGTGAATGAAGCATTTCAGAGCATATCGAAAACAAATATCGTACAGAAGCTCAAACGTCGTCTTTGACGTTGCAAACATATCAATCTTATCCAAAGCATGTACAGAAACACATAACCAAAGCTCTGGATATCATATCAAACGTACAGAAGGTGTAGTGGGATCTCAGTCAGAATGTGATTCATCCATTTCTGAATGACCACCTGACAAAAGTCTCCCACGTCTGGGAGCTCCATCCACCCACGTCTAGGTGAAGTCAAAGGGGCCGGCAGAGCATCGCAGGCTCTAAGCAATATCCCACAAAGCGGGACCCCACAAAGCGGGCAAATAAGCGCATACCAGAATATCCCACAAAGCGGGACCCCACAAAGCGGGCAAATCAGCGCATACCCTTTACCATTTCTGGCAAAGGTCCAGACAATCCCACAAACACCAGAGTACAAAAGGGCAGTACGAACAATAAATAGCATATATCGGAAGCACACGCGGAACAACAAACGTACATGTGCCTTTACGAGTCAAATATGATGCAAGGAACAAATCTCTCACAAATGTATTCAGATTTGGAAACGAAATGAAAGCAAGAGCATTCAAGGATTCCAAACAATCATATATGGCTCAATTCAAATAAGAAGGTTAGATAAATTCAATGTCAAAATGAATGAACTGGAATAGGCACATATCGGGAGCAAATGCGGAACAATGGAATATACATGTGCCTATATGGGTCGATACGATATAGCATAAACGTTCCACAATGGTTTTCAAGAATGCAATAATTTTAAGGACAAGAGCATACAAGAACTCAAAGCAGTAATATAAAGCTCAATTGAATAAGAAAGCTAAAGGATATCAACTTCCAAAGGAATGAAACCAGAATATGAGAAATCGACCAAAGCTCGATTTCTGGCAGAATACAAGAGGCACATTGAACAAATGATTCAAACTATCAATCGTGCTCCAATTTACTCAGAAATAATCATTGGATAATACTTTCAGATAAGACAGGCTTCATAGGAATTGAACTGTCCAACAGAGAGAGTTACAAATAATTTGGTAAGCAAGTGTCGTAGAACAAAATCTCTGTTGGCAGAATTCATAATGTCAGATTCAACAGATAACTGGGCAGGTGTTTGGATTCCAAATCTTTCAATCCATATATCAAAGAAAGGTCTACGAGTCTAGTTTCCAATGAAATCAGTTTTGAACAAATCAGAGTTTCCAACAAAGACTTATAGGCAGCTCGTATCAAAAGGTTAGAATCTCAAAAGTTGCACAGATTCGAATCGTTACGTTTAAACAGGAGATATAACAAATGCAAGGCTAGAACAATTCAAAGTTCCTCATATTCAAAGAAAAAGTAGAGATAAAAATGGCAGTGAGGAAGATCAGGATACTTGCAATAAGACATATCAGAGCAATTATAGGAGAAACGATCAGGGAACTTGCAATAGAAAGGATCGAAACAAGTGGGAAACTTGCCTTTCAAAGATTTCGATCCGAAGATCCAAAGAAGGTGCCAGCCCAAATCCTTCTACTTTTCCTCCGTGTCCTCTCTCTGTTTCGTTTTGTGCTCCCGTTTTCTTCCTTTCTTCGCAACTACACCACGTGTCGAACATCGAGGCACAGTCACCTGCTCTCTCTTACTCTCATTCCTTCTTTTTCTTTCCCAAACGCAGCTGCCACAGCCGCCGCCGTTGCCGCTGCTACAATCGCAGCCCCTTCCACCGCACTACCTTCCTTCCTCCCTTCTCTCACAGACATAACTGCTGCATACGCAGTCGCTGCCGCTGCGGCCGCAATCCCGTCCGCAGCCCCTTTTTTTCCCCCCTTTCCTTTCCTTTCTTTCCCAGCTGCAACTGCCGCAGTCGCAGTCGCAGCCATGGCCGCAGCCACCACAACCGCAGCCTCTTCTTCCTCTGCTACTCTATTTCCTCTCCTACTTCTCTTCCAACTGTAGCTGCCACTGCCGCAGCTGCCACCCCTTCTCCTCTTCCTCTCTTCTTCCTCTCCTTCCCTTTCTCTTCTTCTTCCTTTCCTTCTCTTCTTTCCCAGCCACAGCTGCAGCTGCCATCACCGCAGCCGCAGCCCCTTCTCCTCTTCCTCTCTTCTTCCTCTCCTTCCCTTTCTCTTCTTCTTCCTTTCCTTTTTCTCTTTCCCTGCCACAGCTGCAGCTGCCATCGCCGCAGCCGCAGCCCCTTCTCCTCTTCCTCTCTTCTTCCTCTCCTTCCCTTTCTCTTCTTCTTCCTTTCCTTTTTCTCTTCCTCTTTCCCTGCCATAGCTGCAGCTGCCACAACCGCAGCCGCAGCTACTTCTTTCCCTTCTCCTCTTCCTTCTCCTTCCTTTCTTCTTCTTCTCTCCCCGCTGCAACTGCTGCAGTCGCGGCCGCAGCCACGGCCGCAACCTCTCCCTCCTCCCCTGCTCATCTTCCTCTTCTTCTTCTTCTCCTCTTCCCCTCTTCCCTTTTCCTCCCCAAGGCCACACATCTCCTCGCTGCAGCCTTGCCGCAGCTATCTTCTTCTTCTTCTTCTTCTTCTTCTTCTTCTTCTTCTTCTTCTTCTTCTTCTTCTTCCCTTTTCATCCTCAACGCCCCACACATCCTCTCCTCTGTTTCCACCTGCGGGAAACAGAGGTGCTGCAGCCCTGGCTGCTGCAGCTGCCTCTCTTTTCCCTCTTCTTCTCCTTCTCTTCTTCTCCTCTTCCCTTTCCCTCCCCAAAGCCACACACCTCCTCGCTGCAGCCTTGCCGCAGCTATCCTCCTCTCTTCTTCTTCTTCTTCTTCTTCTTCTTCTTCTCTTCTCCCTCTTCTTCCTCTCTTCTTCTCCCCACGCCCCACAGCTCCTCACTGCAGCCCTCGCTGCAGCCACCTCCTCTTCTTCTTCTTCTTCTCTTCTCCCTCTTCTTCCTCTCTTCTTCCTCCTCTCTTCTTTTCCCTCTTCTTCTTCTTTTCTTCACTCCTCATGCCCCACCGCTCCTCTCTGTTTCTCGAAGAAACAGAGAGTGCGTGGGAGGCGGTGGGATAAAACCGAAATTTTCGATTTTTCTTTATTTACTTCTTTTTACAACTTAACAGTTTAGTCTTTGAAATTTCTATATTTACATATAGGTCCTCCGATTTTTAAATAAATCTTTATTAATAGTTTTTAAAAGCGAGGGATATTACACTCTCTCCCCCTTAAAAGAAAATTTAGTCCTCTAAATTGATCATAGCTCAATCGATGAAAAGATGAGGATTATGATATCTTTATTTCCTCCTCCTACTCTTAAATAGTTTCATCAATACAATACAATTATATAATTATCCAAGAGTGACCGAAATATTCTCCTCCTTGATCCTCAATAGATGGTAACCCGACCTTCAAACAATCTTTTAAAATACCTGTGCACCCTGCAGTTAATCAAACAAGTGGTCACTTTAGAAAATACTCGTTTTTGATGGTCACCTAATTCAACTGTCTATAATCATTACAAAGCCTCAATGTTCCATACATTTCTTTTAACTAACACCGGAGCACCCCATGATGAAATATTAAGCCAAATAAAATCCTCATTTAACAATCCTTGTAGTTGCTTTTCCAATTCCACTTACTCAAATGATATCTTTCTGTAGAGAGGCTTAGATTTTAGGATTGTCCCAAGGACCAAATCAAAAGCAAAATCACATTTGGAGGTAATCCAAACAAGTCATCCTGGGATACATTAGGCAAGGAGATAAATAATGTCCAATACTCTCAAAATAAAAGATCGGCTGATCAAATATGCAAAAAAGTGATCATTTGTTATATACCAATCCATACTGGTATGTTAGGAAGATAGCCAATCCATACCAAGTATAATATCCAAACTCCAAATCTCTAGGAGAACTAAATCAGCAAAAGTTCAAGTTCTCCAATAAGAATCAGACAAGAGGACCAGATTCAACTTCGTTATCAAAGAATCTCCAATGATCGTATTTACTTATAGCACATAATGTAGTGGTCTAGGTTGAATACCCAAGTGATAAGCAAAATATTACGAATCAAATCGTAGATTGGACCCATGGTCGAACAAATATTTGCATTCTTTCATAAACATGCATAATACCTTTGACCACTAATTCAGAAGTTTCAGAATCATATTCAGTGATAGCATACACTCTTACATGGGCTGATGATTTAGGAGGCAGTGACTCTTTCTTCTTGTTCAAAGGGCAAACTTTTATTTTATGATCCAACTTTCTACAAGCAAAATAGACTCCAATCACCCGAAAACACAAACTTGTTTCATAATTTAACTTACAATTCACACGTGATTGAGTCTTTTGTGGTGACTTCCTTTTTCAAATCCAAATGTCTTGACCCTCCTGTTATTACTTACTGATTCATTTCCAATCATATTTTTATTGGTAAACTTGTCCTTATCATTCTTGTCACTGATCTCCAAAAATTCTTTTCATTGTTGCCAATAATAATCAGCCTCTACTTCCAATATAAGGTGGCAAAAGAAATCTTTTAATCATCAAAATAATTTTGTACATCAAATATCTTCTCTGTTTGCATCATTCATTTTTCTACCACCAATGAAATTAGGTCCACCATGCTTCCGCTACGCCACTCTGATTCAATATCCCCAATCAATCCTTTCATTCCCCTTAATTAATCAGAAACAATGAAATAGGAGGACCAAATGTCCTCATCATCCCAGATTCCTAAAATACATCAAAGAAAATTTCCACCAATCACTATAGTTCATTAGACCTCAATATATTTTGCACGTCAACATATCAAATATTTCAGTAATCCTCAAACAATGCTCTGATACCACCTCTGTCACGCCCCTCAAAATATCCATGATTTTTAAAATTTTCGTCACAGACCAATCCAGGATCCAAACTAACGTTTGAGGACACTGAAAACATTCTATTCATATTCACATCCATAAAACCTGTGCAGTTTATAATCATATATCACATCACTCGATAATTCACATTTATGGCAACCCAAGCCAACTTGACAAACATGAACAACATTTATAAATCCACAAGCTAAATAAATTATACAATCAGAACTCCAACTATTCACCACAAGTTCATATCACCATAAATTAGACTTAACATTCTGAAATTCCAAATAAGAGAGATCTCCTAACACTTGGACACAGTATATCTATTTCGGTTCATCGACAACATTTCATTATATACAAGACATACTTATACAACAATATCGTAATAACCAACCAGACTTGCCCATTATTCTGAATAACTATCCACTGCCTCAGTCCAAATCAAACATCTCGAAGAGTGACAAGCTGACCTGAAAGATTTATATAACAACGGAGTGAGCCAAAAACGGCTCAGCAAGTGACAAAGCATATTCAGAACAAAAGGAACGGTTTCAAACGAGTAAGGTATCATAATGCAAGGCAGAATACAAGAATTCTCAAGGATACCATCTCAATAGATACCAAATCATACGTATCATGTCATTCAAAACATATTTGATCCATAACGAATGGGGCATAGAGTAATTGGAACATATCAATGGCAGATAGGACATTTCAGAACATATCAGTTCATAGCAAATAGAGCACAGAGTAATTGGAACATATCAATGGCAGATAGGACATTTCAGAACATATCAGTTCATAGCAAATGGAGCACAGAGTAATTGGAGCATATCAATGGCATATGAAATGTTCCGGAGCATATCAACGGCATATGGAACATTTCGAAGCATATCATCAGTGAATGAAGCATTTCAGAGCATATCGAAAACAAATATCGTACAGAAGCTCAAACGTCGTCTTTGACGTTGCAAACATATCAATCTTATCCAAAGCATGTACAGAAACACATAACCAAAGCTCTGGATATCATATCAAACGTACAGAAGGTGTAGTGGGATCTCAGTCAGAATGTGATTCATCCATTTCTGAATGACCACCTGACAAAAGTCTCCCACGTCTGGGAGCTCCATCCACCCACGTCTAGGTGAAGTCAAAGGGGCCGGCAGAGCATCGCAGGCTCTAAGCAATATCCCACAAAGCGGGACCCCACAAAGCGGGCAAATAAGCGCATACCAGAATATCCCACAAAGCGGGACCCCACAAAGCGGGCAAATCAGCGCATACCCTTTACCATTTCTGGCAAAGGTCCAGACAATCCCACAAACACCAGAGTACAAAAGGGCAGTACGAACAATAAATAGCATATATCGGAAGCACACGCGGAACAACAAACGTACATGTGCCTTTACGAGTCAAATATGATGCAAGGAACAAATCTCTCACAAATGTATTCAGATTTGGAAACGAAATGAAAGCAAGAGCATTCAAGGATTCCAAACAATCATATATGGCTCAATTCAAATAAGAAGGTTAGATAAATTCAATGTCAAAATGAATGAACTGGAATAGGCACATATCGGGAGCAAATGCGGAACAATGGAATATACATGTGCCTATATGGGTCGATACGATATAGCATAAATGTTCCACAATGGTTTTCAAGAATGCAATAATTTTAAGGACAAGAGTATACAAGAACTCAAAGCAGTAATATAAAGCTCAATTGAATAAGAAAGCTAAAGGATATCAACTTCCAAAGGAATGAAACCAGAATATGAGAAATCGACCAAAGCTCGATTTCTGGCAGAATACAAGAGGCACATTGAACAAATGATTCAAACTATCAATCGTGCTCCAATTTACTCAGAAATAATCATTGGATAATACTTTCAGATAAGACAGGCTTCATAGGAATTGAACTGTCCAACAGAGAGAGTTACAAATAATTTGGTAAGCAAGTGTCGTAGAACAAAATCTCTGTTGGCAGAATTCATAATGTCAGATTCAACAGATAACTGGGCAGGTGTTTGGATTCCAAATCTTTCAATCCATATATCAAAGAAAGGTCTACGAGTCTAGTTTCCAATGAAATCAGTTTTGAACAAATCAGAGTTTCCAACAAAGACTTATAGGCAGCTCGGTATCAAAAGGTCAGAATCTCAAAAGTTGCACAGATTCGAATCGTTACGTTTAAACAGGAGATATAACAAATGCAAGGCTAGAACAATTCAAAGTTCCTCATATTCAAAGCAAAAGTAGAGATAAAAATGGCAGTGAAGATCAGGATACTTGCAATAAGACATATCAGAGCAATTATAGGAGAAACGATCAGGGAACTTGCAATAGAAAGGATCGAAACAAGTGGGAAACTTGCCTTTCAAAGATTTCGATCCGAAGATCCAAAGAAGGTGCCAGCCCAAATCCTTCTACTTTTCCTCCGTGTCCTCTCTCTGTTTCGTTTTGTGCTCCCGTTTTCTTCCTTTCTTCGCAACTACACCACGTGTCGAACATCGAGGCACAGTCACCTGCTCTCTCTTACTCTCATTCCTTCTTTTTATTTCCCAAACGCAGCTGCCACAGCCGCCGCCGTTGCCGCTGCTACAATCGCAGCCCCTTCCACCGCACTACCTTCCTTCCTCCCTTCTCTCACAGACATAACTGCTGCATACGCAGTCGCTGCCGCTGCGGCCGCAATCCCGTCCGCAGCCCCTTTTTTCCCCCTTTCCTTTCCTTTCTTTCCCAGCTGCAACTGCCGCAGTCGCAGTCGCAGCCATGGCCGCAGCCACCACAACCGCAGCCTCTTCTTCCTCTGCTACTCTATTTCCTCTCCTACTTCTCTTCCAACTGCAGCTGCCACTGCCGCAGCTGCCACCCCTTCTCCTCTTCCTCTCTTCTTCCTCTCCTTCCCTTTCTCTTCTTCTTCCTTTCCTTCTCTTCTTTCCCAGCCACAGCTGCAGCTGCCATCACCGCAGCCGCAGCCCCTTCTCCTCTTCCTCTCTTCTTCCTCTCCTTCCCTTTCTCTTCTTCTTCCTTTCCTTTTTCTCTTTCCCTGCCATAGCTGCAGCTGCCATCGCCGCAGCCGCAGCCCCTTCTCCTCTTCCTCTCTTCTTCCTCTCCTTCCCTTTCTCTTCTTCTTCCTTTCCTTTTTCTCTTCCTCTTTCCCTGCCATAGCTGCAGCTGCCACAACCGCAGCCGCAGCTACTTCTTTCCCTTCTCCTCTTCCTTCTCCTTCCTTTCTTCTTCTTCTCTCCCCGCTGCAACTGCTGCAGTCGCGGCCGCAGCCACGGCCGCAACCTCTCCCTCCTCCCCTGCTCATCTTCCTCTTCTTCTTCTCTTCCAGCTGCAGCTGCCATCGCCGCAGCTGCAGCCCCTTCTTCCCCGGCGTCACACACACCCTCTCCTCTGTTTCCTCTGCAGGAAACAGAGGTATCACACCTCTTTCTCTTCCTCTTCTTCTTCTTCTCCTCTTCCCCTCTTCCCTTTTCCTCCCCAAGGCCACACATCTCCTCGCTGCAGCCTTGCCGCAGCTATCTTCTTCTTCTTCTTCTTCTTCTTCTTCTTCTTCTTCTTCTTCTTCTTCTTCTTCTTCTTCCCTTTTCATTCTCAACGCCCCACACATCCTCTCCTCTGTTTCCACCTGCGGGAAACAGAGGTGCTGCAGCCCTGGCTGCTGCAGCTGCCTCTCTTTTCCCTCTTCTTCTCCTTCTCTTCTTCTCCTCTTCCCTTTCCCTCCCCAAAGCCACACACCTCCTCGCTGCAGCCTTGCCGCAGCTATCCTCCTCTCTTCTTCTTCTTCTTCTTCTTCTTCTTCTTCTTCTCTTCTCCCTCTTCTTCCTCTCTTCTTCTCCCCACGCCCCACAGCTCCTCGCTGCAGCCCTCGCTGCAGCCACCTCCTCTTCTTCTTCTTCTTCTCTTCTCCCTCTTCTTCCTCTCTTCTTCCTCCTCTCTTCTTTTCCCTCTTCTTCTTCTTTTCTTCACTCCTCATGCCCCACCGCTCCTCTCTGTTTCTCGAAGAAACAGAGAGTGCGTGGGAGGCGGTGGGATAAAACCGAAATTTTCGATTTTTCTTTATTTACTTCTTTTTACAACTTAACAGTTTAGTCTTTGAAATTTCTATATTTACATATAGGTCCTCCGATTTTTAAATAAATCTTTATTAATAGTTTTTAAAAGCGAGGGATATTACAACACACATATGGCAGGTATTGCGATGAGTAGAGATTCAGATATGAGATATCCGACAGAGCCCTTATCTTATTGGATACAGATCCAATACCCACTAGGGGAGGACCCATTAGGGTTTGACAGGGGACCGCTATAAATAGGAGGGATTCAGAGCCTCATAGGCTAGAGCCTTTGCTTGCCTCTCCTATTCTCCTCCCCCTCTCCACCTCAGAGTAGGCCTGGAGTTTTGAGGAGCGTCGTCGCAGCCCTACTGTGTGGATCACCGCTAGAGAGGAGGATGCTTGACCTCATTTACCCTCTCCTAAAGATCTGTAAGGAAACAGGGATATAAGCCTTTACTTGCCTCTCCTATTCTCCTCCCCCTCTCAACCTCAGAGTAGGCCTGGAGTTTTGAGGAGCGTCGTCGCAGCCCTGCTGTGTGGATCACCGCTAGAGAGGAGGACGCTTGACCTCCTTTACTCTCTCCTAAAGATCTGCAAGGAAACAGGGATATACGATCTCCCTAGGTAACACAATCTATTCTATACGCAGTTTTAAGTTTCGCGGATTTTGCGCACCAATCTTCGCCCGACGACAAACATCTCTTTGGGAATCAAGGATTTTGTTTTCGTGTTCTTCCGCTGCACATGTGATGTCGCCCCCAAGATTTCCCAACAATAGGAGTCTTGAGTAGGAGTCCTATTCGGAGTTGGTTAGAAGTAGGAGTCTTGAGTAGGAGTCCTATTAGGAGTTAGGGTTTAGAAGCCCTATAAATAGTCATGTATTCCTCCTCTTTTCATAAGCAATAGATGAATATTTTCTGCAGCCTTTGAGCAGCAACTTGGATGGAGGAACCCCTATAGAGTTCCAAGAAGGCCGATCCCCTAAAGAGATTAACCCCAAGTTTAGAATCTGCAAGGGTTCTAACACGCACCGGAACACGATCTGAAGTACTGATGTCTTAATTGTCGTAGTTAGCATATAGATTAAGTTAAGATTTGGAGGTGATCTCATTAACTTAATCTGGGGCCAACTGGGCCCTTGGTAGACCCAAATTGGGCCGAATGGATCAGCCCATTCGGACCCAGAATTCTTGGTCGGCGGTGGCACCGCCAGGGCCGGCAGTGACACCGCATAGGAGACTCGGTCTCCCAGGAGTTCTGGGCAGTAGTACCGCCCGTGTCAAGCGATGGTACCGCCGGTAGTTATTATTGCCAGCGGTGGTATTGCCCTTGTCAAGTGGTGGTATCGCTTGAGCTCGGTCTCCGAGCGATGTCAAATGGTAGTACGGCCCAGACTAAGTGGTAGTACTGCTCAGTGATAGATGATAGGTGGTAGTACCGCCCAGTTATTGCAGTGGTACCGCTAGGATCTTGGAAATCCGAGAATGGACACTTTTAAACTCCGAATTCAAACTGATTGGGGCCTATATAAACCCCACCCTTTCCTGCATGAAAGGTAACCGAAAGCTTGCTTTTATTCTGATTATTTGAGAGCTTAAAAGTGTTGTAAAAGGCTAGAGTTCCTCTTCCTCTTTTCTTTCTAAGTCTTGATCATTCAAGAGAGGAGTAAAAACTCGTAAGGGTTGTCTCCTAAGCCCGTCAAAAGGAGAAAAGCTGTAAAAGGGTGGTTGGCCTTCGCCTATTGAAGGAAGTCCTCTAGTGGATGTCGGTGACCTTGTCGGAGGAGGAAGCTAAAAGTGGATGTAGGTCAAGATTGAACGAACCACTCAAAATCTCAGTTTGCATTTACATTTTGCTCTTTATCTTAACTGCAAGCTGCCTCTGTTTCTTTACATCAACTATACTTCCGTTTGCTCACAAGTTAAAGATCTTTCCGAAATAGTTTTTGTACGAAGTCTTTTTGAACCGATGAAAAGTTTTCCGCTATATTAATTCACTACCACCCCACCCCCCCCCCCCCCCCCACCCCCTTCTTAGTGCTCTTTATCCTAACACTATGCACTAATGATTATTGGAGATGAGGTAACAAGTTCATTAGACATAAATTTATCTTTCGATGAGCTTTTAAATGCATTTCATGAATTATTTGATGAATGTAGAACCTTGAGTAAAAAAATATAACTCTTTAAAAAAGGAACATACTTATCTTATTAGCAATTTTGATAGATTAAAAATTGAACACAATGATAGTCTAGCTTCATGTACTAAATGTGATGAACTAGAATTACTTCAAAAAGAAAACTTACTACTTAAGAAAACCTTAGAAAAGTTTGAGTTGGTAGCAAATCCTTGAACATGATCCTTGCTAACAAGGGTCACGCTCATAGAAAATAAGGAATCGGATTTGAGAGTAGCTCTCACCAAAATTCAACCACCTTTGTTAAAGGCCCTACTTTGCATGTTTCACCTCGAAAGAAATGTAACTTTTGTTACAAATTTGAGCATGTAGCTTATCATTATCCATTTAAGAAATGTAGTCCACACAAATTAATTTAGGTTCCTAAAATAACCTTATATGACTCAATGCAATATGATAAGCTATGTAGATCGATTTTTTAGGCACCCAAGGTCAAATGAGTACCTAAAAATCATTTTTTTTGTAGAAATGTTTACTATCACATGCTAGGAGCAAGAGATGGTACCTTGATAGTGGATGCTCAAGGCATATGACCGGAGATCCATCTCAATTCTCTAAGCTCACTAGCATAGACGAAGGATATGTCACCTTCGGAGACAATAACAAGGGTAAAATCATTAGTAAAGGAACCATAGGTACCAAATCCAACTTCTTTATTGAAGATGTGTTGTTAGTTGATGGCTTAAAGCATAACCTCTTGAGCATTAGTCAATTGTATGATAAAGGATATATTGTTAAATTTGAATCTAATGCTTGCATTATTAAAAAACCATACAAAATCACATTTATGATTGCACTAAAATAAAATAACGTATACACTATCGACATTAATGATCTATGTAATGAAATATGCTTTTCGGTTGTGAATGATGATGCTTGGTTTTGACATAGGAGATTAGGTCATGCTAGCATAAAACTAATCTCTCAAATTTCATCTAAAGAACTTATAAGAGGAATTCCTTATATCAAGTTTGTCAAAGATAATGTGTGTGATATGGAAAACAAATAAGCACTTTTAGACCTTTGCAATTGATCAATATGGACTTGTTCAGACCAAATTGCTACATCAAACCTAAGAGGTAGCAAATACGCATTTGTCATAGTGGATGATTATAGTAGATACACATGGACTTGTTTTTTAGCACACAAAAATGAATGCTTTAGGAATTTCTCTAAGTTTTGTAAACTTGTTTAAAATGAAAAGGGTTTTATGATATCGTTAATTCGAAGTGATCATAGTAGTGAATTTCAAAACCGTGATTTCTAAGAATTTTATGAATCTAATGGATATAACCACAACTTCTCTACTCAAGAAATCCTCAACAAAATGAAGTAATAGAAAGAAAGAATAGAAATTTATAAGAAATGGCAAGAACCATGTTAAACAAATATAGCCTACCCAAATATTTTTTGGCCGAAGCTATAAATATGACATGCAATGTTATGAATAGGGTTCTAGTAAGACCACTACTTTTCAAGACTCCTTATGAGTTGTGGAACAACAAAAAACCTAACGTTTCATTCATACTTTAAAGTTTTCGGATATAAATGTTTTATTTTGAATGAAAAAAATGCCTTAGGTAAATTTAATGCAAGATCCGATGAAGTAATTTTTCTTGGCTGTTCTTTTGTTTCTAAAGCATTTCGTATCTTTAATAAAAGAACTTTGATTATAGAAGAATCTATTCATGTTGTTTTTAATGAAATTTCTGAAGTTAAGAAAAATGATTTTGATCATGATCTTAATTTTGATACTTTGAATTTAAATGACTCCCCTTCTCAATCTAGCAACTTAGATGCATTTTCTTCTAAACCTTCTTTACCGAAATAATAGAAGTATGTAGATGCTCATCCTAAGGAGCTAATTATAGGAGATACATCAAAAGGGGTTCAAACTCGTTCTTCTCTTAAGAATTTTTTGTGCCAATGCCGTTTTTATCTCCCAAATTGGACTAAAATGCATTGACGAGGCCTTGAAAGATGATTCATGGGTTATCGCAATGCAAGAGGAGTTGAATCAATTTGAGAGAAATGAGATATGGAAGCTTGTTCCTAGGCTAAATGACCATTTAGTTATTGGTACTAAATGCATCTTTAGAAACAAGCAAGATGAATTTGGTATCGTGGTTCGAAACAAGGCTAGATTAGTGGCCAAGAGTTTCAACCAAGAAGAAGGTATCGATTATGAAGAAACCTTCGCTCCTATGGCATGATTAAAAGCCATAAGGATGCTCCTTGCCTATGCTACTACCATCAATTTTAAGTTATTTCAAATGGATGTTAAAAGGACTCTTCTTAATGACTTTATTTCCGAAGAAGTTTACGTTGAACAACATCCCAAATTTGAGAATGATAATCTCCCTAATCATGTGTTTACATTGACTAAAACTCTATATGGATTAAAACAAGCCCTAAGGGCTTGGTATAAGAGACTTAGCTCATTTCTTATCGAAAATAATTTCTCTAAAGGTAAGATCGATACCACATTGTTTATCAAAAATTTTGAAAATAATTTTCTTATTGTTCAAATTTATGTTGATGTTGTTATTTTTGGTTCCACGAATGAATCTCTATATGAATCATTTGCTAAAAGTATGAGTCTTGAATTTGAAATGAGTTTGATGTGGGAATTAACTTTCTTTTTAGGCTTACAAATCAAATAACTAAATAATAATATTTTTCTTAATCAAACAAAATATGCTTTGGATTTGCTAAAAAGGTTTAATATTGATAGCTCAAAGGCTATCAACACTCATATGAGCACCTCTACTAAGTTAGATATTGATAAAAGTAGAGAAAGCTTTGATCAAAAAGCTTATAGGGGTATGATAGAAAGTTTACTTTACCTCACCGCAATTAGACCGGATATCATATTTAGTGTAGGACTTTGTGCTAGGTTTTAATCTAATCCTAAGATATCTCATCTTAAAGCAGTTAAGAGAATACTTAGATATATTAAAGGAACCACAAATCTAGGATTACGGTATCCAAAATCCGAGAACTTCGAGCTAATTGCTTATGCTGATGCGGATTTTGCTGGATGTAGATTAGATAGAAAAAACACATCTGGAATAAGTTAATTTTTAGGATACGCACTTGTTTCTTGTTCTTCCAAGAAACAAAATTTGGTTGCACAATTTACAACCGAAGCCGAGTACATTGAAGCTAGTGCATGTTATACATAAGTTGTGTGGATGAAAAATATTTTAAAAGATTATAAAATTCATCTTAAAAACATTCGCATAAAATATGATAACATAAGTATAATATGTTTAACAAAAACTCTCATTCAACACTCTAGAACTAAACATATTGATATTAGGCATCACTTTATATGAGATTATGTTAATAATCATGATGTAATCTTAAGAGTTTATTGATATGAAATATCAATTAGCTGATATTTTTACAAAGCCCTTAAGTGAAGAACAATTTGATTTTATTAGAAGAGAATTAGGAATGTTAATTTGTCCGAATGCATGAATTTGTCAAATTTTGTTTTCGGACTTTCTTGATTCTTTGGATCACTCACTTAAATCTTCTCCTTATATAAAGCTGAAAATTGTTTGCCTTGATGTTGTAAACTTAAAATGGTGTTTACTTTGATGTTGGAATTTTATGCTAAAAATTTTTATGATGATTATGATCTCTATTAAATATTGAGAAGTTTTAATCATACATGATGCAATATCGGATTCTTAATTATTGAGTGCTACTAGCACTAATGATATTACCTCATACAAGTAGTGTTAAAAGGCTATGACAAAATATTTTATAAATGCATGAAGTGTTTATACATATCTTGATGTTTGATTCATTGAAGTCATTGATAAATGCATCTCTCACGGATTTCACCCTTATGAATTTTTAATGAGAAATGGATTTGATGTAATGCTCTTCTCATTATGATGTTTTATTCGTGAATTTCTCCTTCATGTGATACTCCTCTCCCATGAAAATTGAAGGAATTCTAATGAATATATTAATCCTTGAAAGATGAATTTTCATGTGTGATAATGAAAGCATGTGTGTGATAATTTTCGTAGGGATTTGAATTCATATGGATATCTCGATCCTTTTCATGAATCCCTTCTCTTTGTCAAAATGAAAGCATATTTTAACGAAATTTATTTTTGACTTGATTCAAATCATTTCACAAATTTAGTTCTTAATGGATTCCCTCCCTACCTTCTTTCCTCTTTGTAATGCAAAATGTGATGACAAAGGGGGAGAAGTTGTTGGAATCTATCATTTTAATGTTGATAACATCGAATGATGAGAACTTTTGAGTGTGAAACTTGATTCTTTTTTACCACACTTGCATTGTTGAATTGTTCTCCTATTTGTTAATGATAAATGGGGAGAAATAATACCAAAATTTGATAAATTGTTGACAAATGTATGTAATATATTTCATCATATATACTTCAAATGTTTGCTAGATAAATTTCTTTCATTATTTTAAGATATCTTGAGCTTAACTTGCTATTTTATAATTGATATCTTACCATAGAATAATGAATTGCTATCTTTGTCATCTTTCATATTTAAAATATCATATTTGAAAATGGATGTCATGCCTTGACATCATTTTGATAAATACTTAGCATCGTTTTTCGAGAATGATAGATCATGATAGGAATCATGATGTACATGTTGATAAGTTTAATTAACTTATCTTATTAGTTTGTTTCTTGAATTCAAAGGCCTTGAATTCAAGAATGTCTTTTCTTAAGTATGACATATAGATAGGGGGAGTTAAGATCAACAATGTCATCAATTGATTGTCATCATCAAAAAGGGGGAGATTGTTGAATCTTGAATTTTGATGATGAAGTCAATTATAAATTATTTAATCTAATCTATATATTAAGAAAAGTGTGTAGGATTAACTACGATAGTAGTAAGATATAAAGCAGGGTTTGTGCCGGAGTTAAGATCGAGATCTCATTGAGAGTTCGAGAGTTCAACGGAAGTCCAAGCGTTCATCGAAAGTTCTGTCGGAACCAACCGAGAAGTCCAAGAGCTTACCAAAGAAGCTCATTGGAACTCACCAAGAAGATCAACATAAAGTCTAGGACTTGCCGAGAGTCCATCGGAACATTGCCGAAAGTTCGTCGGATGTTCGTCGAAAGTACGCCAGAAGCTCACTGGAAAACAATTGACGCACCGGAACAAACAACACTGTAATCATGTCTTAGTTATCGTAGTTAAAATATAAATTAAGTTAGGATTGGGAGGTAATCCCACTAACTTAATTAGGGGCCAATTGGGCCCTTAACAGGGTTGAATTGGGCCGAATTGAGCACCCAATTCAGCCCCTGAAAACAAGGCCGGTAGTGGCACCACATGGAAGGCAATGCCCCATGTTTTCTGGGTGGTGGTACCGTCGGCAACATTGCTGCCAATTGTGGTACCGCCCAGTGTCAAATCAATGGTAATAGTACTACCCAGTAATGGCGGTGGTACCGCTAGTACCTTGGATTCCGGAGATGTGACACTTTTTTACTCCAATTTTGAAACCATTGGGGCCTTTAAAAACCTCACGCTTTTCTACATGAAAGGGCACGAAAGTATTGGTTTAATCTTGAATTCTTGAGTCATAAAAGTATTGTAAAATTTAGAGTTCTCCTCCTTCATCTCTTAACCTTGTAACCATCCAAGAAAGAGGAGTGAGACTTGTAAGGGTTGTCTCCTAAACCCGGGAAAAGGAGAAAGTGTTGTAAAAAGGTGTTCGGTCTTCACCTATTGAAAGAAGGCCTTTAGTGGATGCTGGTGACCTCGTCGAAGGAGCAATCCGAAAGTGGATGTAGGTCACCTTGATCGAACCACTATAAATTTCGGTTTGCTTTTCATTTATGTAATTTACTTTACTATAAACCTCCTTAATCTTCTCTTGCACTTTACGAAAGCTTTCGAGTTCAACTTCTCTCCGAAACAGCTTGAATTGAAAATATTTTCGTCGGAATCAGTTTTAAACGACACGAACAATTTTCTAAAATCGTGAATGTTTTCCATTATACTAATTGACCCCCCCCCCCCCCCCCCCCCCCTTAGTATCGCTCTTGATCCTAACAATATGACCGGAGATCCATCTCAATTCTCTAAGCTCACTAGCCTAGACGAATGATATGTCATGTTCGGAGACAACAATAAGAGTAAAATCATTGGTAAAGGAACCATAGGTAATAAATCCAACCTTTTTATTGAAGATGTGTTGTTGGTTGATGGCTTAAAGCATAACCTCTTGAGCATTAATCAATTGTGTGATAAAGGATATATTATTAAATTTAAATCTAATGCTTGCATTATTAAAAAACCATATAAAAACACATCTATGATTACACTAAAACAAAATAACGTATACACTATTGACATTAATGATCTTTACAATGAAATATGTTTTTCGGTTTTGAATGATATGCTTGGCTTTGGCGAGATTAGGTCATACTAGCATGAAACTAATCTCTCAAATTTCATTTAAAGAACTTGTAAGAGGAATTCCTCATATCAAGTTCGTCAAAAATAATGTGTGTGATGCATGTCAACTAGGAAAACAAATAAAAGATAGCTTTAAACCTAAGAACCAAATAAGCACCTCTAGACCTTTGCAATTGATCCATATGGACTTGTTTAGACCAATTGCTACATCAGGCCTAGGAGATAGCAAATACGTATTTGTCATCATGGATGATTATAGTAGATATACATCGATTTATTTTTTGGCACACAAAAGTGAATACTTTAGGTATTTCTCTATGTTTTGTAAACTTGTTCAAAATGAAAAGAGTTTTATGATTTCATCAATTCGAAGTGATCACGATGATGAATTTCAAAACCGTGATTTTTAAGAATTTTATGAATCTAATGGATACAACCATAACTTCTCTACTCCAAGAAATCCTCAACAAAATATAGTAGTAGAAAGAAAGAATAGAAACTTACAAGAAATGACAAGAACCATGTTAAACGAACCTAGCCTACCTAAATATTTTTGGGCCGAAGCCGTAAATACGGCATGCTATGTTATGAATAGGGTTCTAGTAATACCACTACTTTCCAAAACTCCTTATAAGTTGTGGAACAACAAAAAACCCAACATTTTATACTTTAAAGTTTTCAGATATAAATGTTTTATTTTGAATGAAAAAGATGCCTTAGGTAAATTTGATGAAGGAATTTTTCTTAGCTATTCTTTTGTTTCTAAAGCATTTCGTATCTTTAACAAAAGAACTTTGATTTTAGAAAATTTTATTTATGCTATTTTTAATAAAGTTTCCAAAGTTAAGAAAAATGATTTTGATGATGATGTTAATTTTGATGCTTTGAATTTAAATGAAACCCTTTCTCCATCTAGCAACTTGGATGCATATTCTTCTGAAATATCTTTACGTAAGGATTGGAAGTATGTAGATGCTTATCCTAAGGAGCTAATCATAGGAGACACATATAAATGGGTTCAAACTCGTTCCCCTCTTAAGAATTTTTATACAAATGTCGCTTTTCTCTCCGAAATTGAACATAAATGCATTAACAAGGCCTTGAAAGATGATTCATGGGTCATCGTAATGCAAGATGAGTTAAATCAATTTGAGAGAAATGAGTATGGAAGCTTGTTCCGAGGCCAAATGACTATTTAGTTATTGGTACTAAATGGGTCCTTAGAAACAAGTAAGATGAACTTGGTATCGTGGTTAGAAACAAGGCTAGATTAGTGGCCAAAGGTTTCAACCAAGAAGAATAGATCGATTATGAAGAGACCTTCGCTCCTGTGGTATGATTAGAAGCCATAAGGATGCTCCTTGCCTATGCTAGTAGTAATAATTTTAAGTTATTTCAAATGGATGTTAAAAGTGCTTTTCTTAATGGCTTTATTTCCGAAGAAGTTTATGTTAAACAACCTCCCGGATTTGAGAATGATAATCTCCCTAATCATGTGTTTAAATTGACTAAAGCTCTCTATGGTTTAAAGCAAGCCCCAAGGGCTTAGTATGAGAGACTTAGCTCTTTTCTTATTCTAAATAATTTCTCTAAAGGTACGGTCGATACTACATTGTTTATCAAAAATTTTAAAAATAATTTTTTTATTGTTCAAATTTATGTTGATGATATCATTTTCGATTCCACGAATGAATCTCTATCTGAATCATTTGCTAAAAGTATGAGTCTTGAATTTGAAATGAGCCTAATAGAGGAACTAACCTTTTTTTTCAGCTTACAAATCAAACAACTAAGTAATTTTTATTGGTTAAATAAAATATGCTTTAGATTTGCTAAAAATATTTAATATGGATAGCTCAAAAGCTATCAACACTCTTATGAGCACCTCCACTAAGTTAGACATTGATGAAAGAAGAGAAAGCTTTGATCAAAAAGCTTATAGGGGTATGATAGGAAGTTTACTATACCTCACTGCAACTAGACCGGATATCATGTTTAGTGTAGGACTTTGTGCTAGGTTTCAATCTAATCCTAAGATATCTCACCTTAAAGCGGTTAAGAGAATTCTTAGATATATTAAAGGTACCACTAATCTAGTTTTATGGTATCCAAAATATGAGAACTTTGAACTAATTGCTTATGCTGATGCGGATTTTGCTGGATATAAATTAGATAGAAAAAGCACATCCAGAACATATCAATTTTTAGGACACACACTTGTTTCTTGGTCTTCCAAGAAATAAAACTCGGTTGCACTATCTGTTGGGAAATATTGGGGGCAACATCATATGCGTAGCGAAAGAACAAGAAAAAGAAAATCCCCTATTCCCAAAAAGATATTCGTCGTCGTGCAAAGATTAGTGCACAAAATTTACGAAACTTAAAACTGCATATAGAGTAGATTGTGTTACCTAGGGAGATCGTATATCCCTGTTTTCTTACAAATCTTTAGGAGAGGGTGAAGGAGGTCAAGCATCCTCCTCTCTAGCGGTGATCCACACAACAGGGCTGCGACGATGCTCCTCAAAACTCCAGGCCTGCTCTGAGGTGGAGAGGGGAAGGAGAATAGGAGAGGCAAGCAAAGGCTCTAGCCTATGAGGCTCTGAATCCCTCCTATTTATAGAGGTCCCCTATCAAACCCTAATGGATCCTCCCCTAATGGGTATTGGATCTGCATCCAATAACCAAGCCTTTTATATTACTGGATCTCTATCTAATAATTTCTCATGGGCTCTTATTGTATCTCGTCCATGGGATCCAATAATTCAGGGGCTTATTGGATATCTAATAAGAAAAGGGCTCCATCGGATATCTCATATCCGAACCTCTACTCATCACAATGCCTACCATATGTGTATGACCCTCTAGGCCCAATATCGAGCTGGCTGTGAGTCATACCTGTCAGAACTCCTTCTATCTCTATAATAATTCACTCGACTCATCGACTACGAACGTACTAGGCAACTACGCCGTAGTCCCCAGACGATACAGGAGAATCCAATCCATTGGACCTGTCTGTCCTCAGTTACCGTGTACTTATAGTCCCTCATCCATCTAATATCCCAGAGACCGTATATCGAGCATGGTGCTGTCAGATCCATACGGTTTCTACTCGAGTCTCGCTCTAATCGGATTCTCCCGGAGAACTCTTTCTCTCTCAACCCGAATGACCCTGGCTAGGGATTTGTCTAGCAAGAATACATGGGATATTCCTCTCATGACGTCGAGAGTGGATGATCCTCTATCGACACTCAATAACCCTCGTAAGGTCGACTACCACTCCCAATGACTAGTTGTACTAGATTTGGGATAGCCAAACCTATAAGTATGGTATCAAAGAGTGGAGCACTCATACAAGACAAACATCCTTGGTGTCTCAAGTCTAAGGACCAGATATACCACTAGGACTACGGAATCGTTGTCTGATAATAAGGCATCGTCAACCATCCAGCATTCCGTAAGCGGATCAATTAGTAAACTTATTCTCCAATGAGCACATGTACTGTATCCCTAGTGTCCCTACACGAGCAGCTATGAGACTAGCTGCATCTATCATATGGACGGGTATACAGCACACCGGTTTGTCTGATTATCACGATATCCCTCTCGAGTAACCTATGACCAGGATTATTTAGGATATGTGTTTAAAGGTGAATCGATCTTATTTTCGTGATCTCATCACGATCCGATTCCCATTGCACAAATCCAAGGACATCATAATGTATATGTGCATATATGCAATAGTTATAAAGTGATATATGCCAAAATATAATAAGCAAAAAGATTCTGTATCAAGTCACATATGTCATCACTCACGTGATTGGCTTGCTGGGCACCTATGACTAGCACTATTTACAACCGAAGCTGAGTACATTGCAGCTAGTGCATGTTATGCACAAGTTGTATGGATGAAAATACTTTAGAAAATTATAAGATTTATCTTAAAAACATTCCCATAAAATGTGACAACACAAGTGCAATATGTTTAACAAAAAAGCTCATTCAACACTCTAGAACTAAACATATTGATATAAGGCATCACTTTATATGAGATCATGTTAATAATTATGATGTAATCTTAGATTTGGTTGATACAAAACATCAATTAGCCGATATTTTTACAAAGCCTTTAAGTGAAGAATAATTTGATTTTATTAGAAGAGAATTAAGAATGTTAATTTGTCCGAATGCATAAATTTGTTAAATTTTATTTTCAGACTTTCTTGATTCTTTGGATCACTCACTTAAATCTTCTCCTCTTATGATACGAATTTTACATGATGATGTAAATAAGATTGTATGCTTCACGACAGTAAAATGTTTACTTTGATGTTGGAATTTTGTGCTTTGATTTTGAAAGGTTCTATGATGTTGTGATCTCTTTAAATAACGAGCATGTTATCATACAATGATGCAATATTGTGTTTACTTTGATCCTAAAAATTTCTATGATGATTATGATCTCTATTGAATATTGAGAAGTTTTAATCACATCGGATTCTTAACTTTTGAGTGCTACAAGCACTAATGATATTACCTCATGCAAGTAATGATGAAAGGCTATGATAAAATATTTTATAAATGCGTGAAGTATTTATACATATCTTGATGTTTGATACATGGAAGTCATTGACAAATGCATCTCTCATGAAAATTGAAGGAATTCCAATGGATATCTTAATCCTTGAAAGATGAATTTTCATGTGTGATAATGAAAGCATGTTTTAACGAATCCTTTCTCATGTGTGATAGTGAAAGTATGTGTGTGATAATTTTCATGGGGATTTAATTTCATATGGATATCTCGATCCTTTTTTGAATCCCTCCTCTTTGTCAAAATGAAAGTATGTGTTAACGAAAACTTATTTATCATTATTAATGGATTCCCTCTTTACCTTCTTTCCTCTTCTTCATACAAAATGTAATGACAAAGGGAGAAAAGTTATTGGAATCTATCACTTTAATGTTGATAACATTTAATGATGAGAACTTTTGAGTGTGAAACTTGCTTGATTTTTTTTTTACCACACTTGCTTGAATAGTTCTCCTTTTTGTTGATGACAAAGGAGGAGAAATAATACCAAAATATGATAAATTGATGACAAATGTATGCAATGTATTTTATTATATATACTTGAAATGTTTGCTTGATAAATTTCTTTTATAAGATATCTAGAGCTTAACTTGCTATTTTACAATTGATATCTTGCAATAAAATGATGAATTACTATCTTTGTCATCTTTCATATTTGAAATATCATACTTGAAAATGGATGTCATGCCTTGATATCATTTTGATAAATACTTGACATTGTATTTTGAGAATGTTAGATCATGATAGGAATCATGATATGCATGTTGATAAGTTTAATAAACTTAAGTTATTGGTTTGATTCTTGAATTAAAAGGACTAGAATTCAAGAATGCTTTTCTCAATTATGGCATATTGATAGGGGGAGTTAAGATTAATTTCATCACCAATTGGTTGTCATTATAAAAAAAGGGGAGATTGTTGAATCTTGAATTTTGATGATGAAATCAATTGGTAAATTATTTGATCTAATCCTTGTGTTGAGATAAGTGTGCAGGATTAACTACGATAGCAGTAAGGCGTAAAGCAGATGATGAGCCGGAGTTGAAGACTCGGATGATATACTGGGAGTTCGCCGAGAGTTCATCGTGAGATCACCGGAAGCACGACTTGCTGAAAGCTCATCAAGAGATCGCCAGAAGGATGCCAAAAGACTAGCTGAGAGTTGGTTAGGAGTTCGTCGGAAGCTCGGCGGAAGACTCGTCGAAAAGTTTGTCGGAGGATCGCCGAGTGAAAAATCAACATACCGGACCATGCTTGCCTTAATCGTAGTTAGAATAATAATTAGAGTTGATTTGGAAGGTAATCCCATCAACTTTGTTAGGGGCCAACTAGGCTCGGAGTTGGGCTAGTTTGGGCCAGATTCAAGGCCCAACCAGGATGCTGAATTCCTGGTTGGCAGTGGTATTGCCAGGGCTGACGGTGGCACCGCTTAGAAAGCAGCACCCCAGGTGGTCTAGACGATGGTACCATCGGTAGTAAATGCTGCCAGTGGTGGTACCGCCCCTGTCAGGCGGTGGTACCGCTAAAGCTCAGTCTCCAAGCTCTGTCAGACGGTGGTACCACCTAGTGTCAGGTGACAAGCGATGGTACCACGTAGTAATGGTGGTGGTACTATCATTATCCCGAAAATCTGGGATGAGACACTTTTTGGCCCCATTTTTTAAAGTCATTGGGGCTTATAAATACCTCACCATTTTCTGCATAAAAAGGCACCCAAGTGTGATTATAATTTTAAGTTATTGGGGTGTAAAAGTGTTGTAAATAAGTGCTAGAGTCCTCCTCCTCCCTTTCTAAGTTTTGAGATCATTCAAGAGAGGTGTGAGACTTGTAAGGGTTCTCTCCTAAACCCGACAAAAGGTGAAAGAGCTATAAAAGGTGATTGGTCTTTACCTATTGAAGGAAAGCCTTTAATGGATACCGGTGATTTCAATAGAGAAGGAACCCGAAAGTGGATGTAGGTCACATTGACCGAACCACTCTAAATTCTGGTTTGCATTTCGTTTTGAGCAATTTACTTTAACAGTAAATTATTTTATAGCAAATTGCTTCTCCTCCTCATCTTGCTTTCACTACGCTTATATTTTCTTACATTTCAAGTTGTTATCTTTCCGAATCAATTTCCATCTAACGTATGAAATATTTTACGAAATCGAAGAATTTTTCGCTACATTAATTCACCCCCACCCCCCCCCCCCCCCCCCCCCACCCCTCCCCTCTTAGTGCCGCTCTTGATCCTAACACTAACATTAAGCCATTGCCCATGGTTAAGATAGTGATACCATTTGTTGGGTTAGTTGAGGAAGGAGCGAGGTAACAATTTAATATGCTTGTAAGTGTTTGCAGTTGATGGGCGAGGTTCAGGAATACCTTGGTAGAAATAAGCAAGTGGCTTGAGTTTGTCCCTAAGGGTGAGAGGGTTGGGTCATTGAACAAACGCTAAAACCTCTTTGGTAACTATGTCGAGGTGGACATATCCATATGTGGGAAGGATGACAATTGCCCCTAAGTAAAAAAGTTGTGGGTTAGAGGTGAGGTTTCCTTGCTAAAGTGTTCGTTGTTGAGAGGGTTAGTGATAGCAGATATGATTTTCTCAACCATATGAGGATATCTCTCTACTCTATTGAGGGAATCTTATCTGCTATCAATTGGTAGGTGGACGTTCTTATGATATCGGGTCCTCCTTCTAGCATCAAATTATTAAAAAAAAAATTATTGATGTCCTGGTTAGTCCGACGTAGTCTAGACCCATATGCTCCGATGTAGTTCTGAAGTAGATACATGGTAGATTCAAGGTAGCTTTAATATGACCTTGAGATAGAGAAAAAAGTTTGTGATTAATTTTTACATGATAATAAATAAAAAAGAAACTTGTGTTTCTAAATTTTATAAACGATTAAGGATGACCTGGATGACATGTGATGAATGTACGTAATTATTGTAATTATTGATAAATTCCTTATCAACATAAAATACTTATCAATTTGTGTATCACTTTTGTGGACCTCATGAAATTCTAATTTTATGATTTTTTTTAGTTGTTATATATAAATTTTATGGGATCATTCTTCAAAGTCTGAAGCTGTGGCCATGCTTCTTTTAGATCATACTACACTTTTCCTGAACATTCTGTAGTGCCATGTTGATAGCCACCAGATGATTTCATCAGATCACTGTAGGCGATCTGCATCAAAGTCAACGGTCGGTTTGAAATGTGGGCTGTTGAGGACCACTCGGTTCTCTACCAATGTGATTAGCGTCCTTTGTTGACCAGGGACTGAAGCAAAGGAACAGGATGCTGCTGCACGAGGGTTACCCGCTGGAAAAGGTTGCGCCATGGGTCGAATCCTATTTTGACTTCCCAGCAGTCTTGGATTCTCATTTGGATCCATTTTTGTTCACGGTATGAACATGCACCGTGTATATATAGTAAATACACATCCTTTTAGTTGTGAACACTCGGTAGCTGTTTGCGAAAAGCAAGTGGAGTTGATAATAAGGCTGTGGTGATAGGAGTGGTCGGTGGACCGTCGCTTGTCACGTAAACCACAGTACCAACAACACGGTCTCATACACAGGACTAGTGCATGGATCCTGCTGGGCCACGTAGAAGCACGGAGCAAGCCGACTTCTACAGTTCTACCACGTTCCATGGGTGGCAACTTAGATTAGCCGCTTTAATCTAATCCAGAATACAAACAAAACATCAAGAGCTTCGCAATGTAACGTAAGTTTCTGATCGATCCTTAATGTTGTGGCTGACCTCCTGGCTGATGATGATGGATGTGCATTCTACTGCACGTGTATTTCCACTTTGCCGATGCCGTGGACGACGTGGATTCTCTCGCCACGCTTCGAGGATGACGACGAGAGTGAGGCGTAGGGAACGGCACCGCTGACGAGTTCGTAGCGTCATCGGTTACGTCAAGCCATCGGAAAACTCGGGGTTCGGATCTCAGGCACGCATTCTCCATCTCTGCCCAATTACTCCGTCTATATAAAGACCGGACTACCAGTACATCGAACCACCCAGCAACAGACACTTGGAACTCTCTCTCTCTCTCTCTCCTGCATTACTCGCGCGCGTTCTCCCTCTCCTCTCTTCTTCTTTCTGAGGCAGCAGCAGCGATGGAGAAAGGGAAGAAGGCATCGCCGGAAGACGAGCACCCTCGAAAGGCGTTCGGATGGGCCGCCAGGGATTCCACCGGCGTTCTCTCGCCCTTCAAATTCTCACGAAGGTAACAATTACATATTTATTATATTGTTTTTTTTTTTGCTATGTTTATGTATATATTTGTTTCGGTCGTCGTAATTTCACTTTACGAAGCATTTGGAAATTTATTCTTTTATGTTACTATTAGTTATATAACAGAATGAACTTATGTTTTGTAATCTATCAGCAAAAGTATGTTTCCACGAAGGAATGAAGGATTAAAGATAAAGTATGTCATTGACCAGCTACATATATCTCCTTCTTTTACTTCAATGAAGTAACATAAATATATATTTGAATGATTATCAATTAAGAAAGAAAAAAAATATTTTTTATTAGATCATCATTATCATGTAAGCATAAAAACTATAATTATATAATTATTATAAAAAAAATTTAATGCCTAAAATCAAAATTAAATAACAATAGATCAAGATCTGGATTAAGTACTTTTTAATATTATTCAGAATTTGTTTTTATACGAAAATATATGGTCGTTGAATCTGAAGGCTCCCTTAATTAAACATATGAGACTAATATCTTTTCTTTTCAGGGTTTAAAGGTCTTTCTTTATCAGTCTTCCATAAGATGCATCTATTTGATTTCTGAAGTAATGTTATCTTATGTCCTCATATAAACCTTGAACATATCAGACCAACATCTTCCCTTTTCAAGGTTTAAATGTCTTTCTTTATCGATCGTCCATAAGGTGCTTCTATTTGAATTCTGAAGTAATCTTATTTCCTCATATGAACTTTGAACCTATCAGACCAACATCTTTCCTTTTCAAGAATTAATGGTCTTTCTTTGTAGGTCTTCCGTAAGGTGCTTCTATTTGAATTTTGATATTTCTTTGTCAGTCTTCCATAAGGTGTTTCTATTTGAATTCTAAAGTAATGTTATCTTATTTCTTCATATAAGTAATGAACATATCAGACCAACACCTTTTCAAGGTTTAAAGGTATTTCTTTTTCAATCTTCCATAAGGTGCTTCTATGTGAATTCTATAGTAAAATTATCTTATTTCCTCATATAAATATTGAACATATCAGACCATCATCTTTCCTTTTCAAGGTTTAATGGCCTTTCTTTGTCAATCTTCAATGAGGTGCAACTATTTAAATCCTCAAGTAATGTTATGTTGATTTGTGTGGGTGATTAGTTCTAAGGAGATCACTCATTGCACCTTCATCATCTTCTTCATCTCTAATATGCTTCACTGGTTGACAGGAAAAATGGTGACACTGATGTTACCTTAAGAATTCTTTACTGTGGGATCTGTCACTCCGACCTTCACTGCATCAAGAACGAATGGGCCAACACTGTCTACCCAGTTCTTCCAGGGTATGCGTGTTTGTCTCTGAACACCACCAGTCTCTCTGTACGGTGAAGTAGTCACCCCAGATTTGTCCTCTGCAGGCATGAGATTGTGGGTGTCATAACTGATGTGGGCAGCAAGGTGAACAAGTTCAAGGTAGGATACAAGGCCGGCGTGGGTTGCATGGTGAACTCCTGCCGTTCCTGCCCCAGCTGCAAGCAGGAGTCGGAGAACTACTGCGGTGGACTCATCCTCACCTACAACTCCATCGACACCGACGGGACGATGACCTACGGCGGCTACTCCGACACGATCGTCGTCAAGGAACACTTCGTGGTTCGGTTCCCGGAGAGCATGCCGCTCGACAAGGGCGCCCCGCTGTTGTGCGCCGGCATCACGGTGTATACCCCCATGAAGTACTTCGGCCTCAGAGAGCCAGGGAAGCACCTCGGCGTCGTCGGCCTCGGGGGGCTCGGCCATGTGGCCGTCAAGTTCGGCAAGGCCTTTGGGATGAAGGTGACGGTGATCAGCACATCCCCGAGCAAGCAGAAGGAAGCCACGGAGAGTCTGGGGGCAGATGCATTCCTGGTTAGCAGAGACTCCGAGCAATTGAAGGTACACGTACGTAGCTCGAAGACAAGTCGGATCTCTTTGCTATACTTGCAGTCCGATTGACTTGTTTTCTCCTCCTCGATATGATTGCAAGGCTGCAATGGGAACCATGGATGGCATCATAAACACTGTTTCGGCAGTCCATGACATCGCACCATTGATCAATCTTCTGAAACCCCATGGGAAGATGATAATGGTGGGTGCACCTGACAAGCCACTGCAGCTGCATGTTTTCCCCTTGATCATGGGTAAGAAGACGCCATTACACCGCACTCTCTTGTACGCATATCACCTATCACCATCGCCTGGCTGTGGCAACAGGTGGGCGGATTCTGGCTGGGAGCTGCATCGGAGGGATGAAGGACACACAGGAGATGATAGACTTCGCTGCAAAGCACAACGTGTCTGCAGACATTGAACTCGTCAGAATTGATTACGTGAACAAGGCCATGGAGAGGCTTGCCAAGGGTGATGTCCGGTATCGATTCGTCATCGACATTGCCAACACCTTGAGTGCCGCTTGAGGTTGTGATGGGAGCACAGTTGGATTTGCCACTGTTCTTAGTTATCCTCATGCATCTGTTGCTTTCGTTTCAGTTGGTTCTGCTTTTGGTGTCCTGTTGGAGGTCCTGAAACAGAGTATCGTAGTAACTGTGTTTGGTACATGAATTTGCGATATGGTGCCAAAGGTTAATGCTCGGCAGAGATTATAGCATCAATAAGATTGTTTCGACGTACTGCTTCATATAGTTTCAGCATGCATTTTCCATGGCTAGAATGCAAAAGATGCACCTCCTGAAGGCTTAACGTTATTCATAGTCATCATTGTAATCCTATTTCTGGGCTTGCCAACCGTTCCTTTAACTCATTTCAGCGATCATTTCCTCCATTCTATTGTCTCCTTAATATCGTTTCAGAACAATCCAACTATGCTGCTAATTAGTTTGCCAACAAATTCATTTATCTCCATTTGTATCCATGTTGTAAATGATTCTACTCCTGAGTTGTTTCACATTTCGAGCACCGATCATCCCAAATATTTTCTACCATTCATAAGTTTTGAAACACAGTTATTTCTGATGAACAAAGAAAAATGTATGACAAAGACATTATCGTGATGTCGTCAGATCCCTATAAATCAACGATCATTGGACTTCAGAATGTAGTTTGTCGGTTTATAGTTAGTTTAGGTTATGAACAAATCAAAAAAATATGGATGGTGCTGCTTAAGGTAGTCTGGAAAAGGTCTCCTACGATTCTCAAGTCAGATCCTTTGTTTACTAAGAGAGAAAGACTCGACATAAAAATAAAAAAAAAATCGAGTGATGTTCTCTTAATGGTTGGATTGCCTAAACCTTTATTAGCCGATGGAACAGTTACATACATTGATACAGGACAGCATGAGCTAGAACAGAAACCTTCATGAGCTCATCTAGTTACGCGTTACATGTTGGTCAAGGAAATGGAGGAGGGCAAGACCAGCCGCCCAACATCATCATCCAACACATGTTCATCAGGAGAATGGCTGATCCCTCCTCGACAGCGAACAAAGAGCATACCAACCTGGTTTTATGCTGCCATGAATCAGTAAAATGGGGATCAAGATCGATTGATCCGAAGAGCATGAGATAATAACCTTGGTCAACTGAGATATTGCCATGGCATCATGTCCAGCCCCACTCATCAACACAGGCACTTCACCTTGGATTTTGGTTGGCATTTCGTCACAGCTGAAGTTTGAACTGCAGACTTAACTCCGAGTCGCAGTGTGCTGCATCTGCAGTATGCTGATATGATAATTGTGTCAATATATCGAATGTCGAGCATGAAGAAAATGAAACAAGATCAAGTTGTACACCTTACGCTCGATGGTACAATTGACCATCCGAACATCACATATTTGATTAACCTGGCACGAAAATTCTGATTCTATGGCTTCCCTTCCCTCGTCATGCATTGCTCGTATATCAACAGTAAAGTTTACCTGCATGAGTAGAATGTTATTTCAAACAATGATTATCCATGAAAAAAGAGGTTCAACCATGATTAAAGTTTGTGATCCAAACTTTCCTGGCCAGGAATGTCATTGGTTGCACCTGGCCAGCTTGATATTTCGCCCACTGTGCAAACCACACTGCTCATTGGAAGTGAAAACTCTATCAGGACGTTTGCACATACTCTTCCAGATTTACGATCAGTTCAGTAGCAGCGATCATCGTGACTTACTTTTACCTGCAAAGTTGTTGCAGCAAATATTACTCAGCAGCTTCTTTGAAGAAGCCGAATGAAGATTTACTATCACAGACTCTGTCTTTCTGAGAATAATATTTACAAAATGTAAAAGGCATAAGTATATTTGATGCTGGAATATAAAGTGTCCCTCGGAGATCTCATAATAAGTTCTGATTACTATATGGTCCTGTTCCTAGAGCAGAAAGATGGGCTTTAAGCACAGCTCGCAACATCAAACCAGTAAAAAATTGCATTCAGTCCTAAAGACTATCCGAAGAATAGCTACTTTTTCATGAATTTTGTTACAATAATTACTGGAATTTAGTGAATAATACACTATAAAGGATAATCTAACCACACAAGATGGTCTAACTTAGCAAAGTCATGCTTGAAAGCATATATAAGACTACTTTTGACACTATCAACTATAGCCTGAAAATGGGCTAGTTCCATATTCTAACCAAAGAGAACAGCGAAGCCATTTGAAATCTTAGGCAACATAACCATTTGAATCTTTTTCTCCTTTGTGGGCCTTCTTGGTGTAAAGGTGTCAACCCTGCTCTATATGGTTGATCTTTTTGCTTCTCCGGTATATTTTTCACTAAATGGGATAATATACATTTTTAACCTTTAAGAAAAAATTCTCACTAACGGTTATTATTCTGTCGAAGGATAACATAAATTTCTGCTAACAACTGTGAAAACATAGCTTTGACATGTGAGGGAAGTTAGGATTTGCCGTTATATATATGATTGCTGGTTTGCCCACTGACAATGAGATTCTGGATATTGATATGATTGCTCAAATGTGGAACAATATGAAATTTTAGGGTACACTTTTTAGTCGTTGCGTTGCTGACTCTTCCGGTTCCACCATATCATCATCCACATGATCAAGAAATAATATGAAACTCCATTCATGAGGATGATGATATATAAGTTGCATAGGAGTAAAAGATGGACATTAGATTACAAGCTCAAGTTTTGCTAAATCAGTTTAGATTCGCATAAAGTTTAGGTTAAGCAAAACCTTGTGATTCTAAAGTTGTAGAACTTAGAAAGTTGAGTTCTCTCATCCCAAAGCTTAGAGAGAGTTCTAAGGGAGGTGTGAGAGGGATACATTGTAAAAGAGGATTATAAAAGGTTATCTTCTAAACCTGCGAAAAGGAGAAGAGAAGTGTAAAAGGTTATCTCCTAAACCTGTGAAAAGGAGAAGAGAAGTGAGAGGGATACATTGTAAAAGAGGATTATAAAAGGTTATCTCCTAAACCTGTGAAAAGGAGAAGAGAAGTGTAAAAGGGTAGTTGATCTTCGCCCATTGAAAGACGATCGATAGTGGATGCTGGTGGCCTTGACGGAAGAGGAATCGGCGAAGTAGATATAGATCACGACGACCGAACCACTATAAAAATTTGGTTTGTGTTTTTCTTGTGCAATTTACTTTATTACAAACCACTTTACTTGCTTTACATCCACTATACTCTTCCGTATGCTTTCAAAGTTAATACCTTTATGAAATGGTTTTTTGTCATAAATGGATTTAATCGCAATGAAGTTTTGAACCGATGTAATTTTACCGCTACACTAATTTACCCCACCCCCCCCCTTAGTGCTGACGCTTTTCCTAACAATTGGCATCAGAGCCTCGTTATTTCTCATTTTGTTTAACACCTAAGAGAAATGACCCTTTTCGGCATTCAAGAGGGACTTTCTCTCATTTGTCCTCCCTTGTTCAATGGGACGGACTACACATATTGAAAAACTCGAATGAGAGTTTTTTTACTTTCTTTGGATTTAAATTTATGGAGTATTGTGGAAATTGGTTTTCAATGGTCTTCTCGAACTATTGGAATGATTTGGAGAAGAGGACTTTTTTTTAAAATACTAAAGCTATTAATGCTCTATTTTGTGCCTTAGATAAAACCGAATTTAATCGGGTTTCTACTTGCGAAATGACTTTTGACATTTGGCATACTTTTCAAATCACACATGAAGGCACTAGCAAAGTTAAAGATTCAAAAATCAACTTTTTAATGTATGATTTTGAATCTTTTCATATGAAACAAAGCGAAACCATTGGAGACATATATACCCATTTTACGGATGTCATCAATGGTTTAAAAGCACTTGGTAAAAATTTTTTGGACTTTGAACTTGTAAACAAAATTTTACGTTCTCTTAATAAGAATTGAGATCCGAAAGTAACCGTAATACAAGAGACAAAAGATCTTAATAATTTTTCACTTGAAGAACTTTTTGGTTCATTAATGACATACGAAATGACACACAATGCACAAAACGAACTGAGAATATTCTTCCAAAGAATAGGAAGGATTTTAGACTTAGAACAATCAAAGACCACTTGAGCATAAGCTCAAATGATAGTGAACTTGAACTCCTCACTATGAAATTTAAAAAGTTCATAAACCAAAAATTAAAGAACAAAAATAAACTTAAAAAGAACGTAACTACTTGCTATGAATGCAAGAAGAAGGAAGCAATCTTAAATGAAACGAGCTCATCCGAAGATGAAGGACAATCCAACAAACTACACCTTAATGGTTTTCAACAATGAGGTAAAATACTGAAACGAAACCCCCTTAGTTTATCTCGAAATAACATGATACTTTGCATGAGTTATTTTTAATTTAGCTTAGAAAAATTGTTTTTCTTGAAAATTACATGTTTAATAATGTAATGAATAATGCTAAAAATAAAAATTTTAGGAATCATGCTTATCCTTCTAATAATGATCATGAAAACAGCATGTTTTATGAATAAAATGTTAGATTTAAATATAATGATAATCCTATGTATGTTTTTTCAAGAAGAAATAATGTGTATGTTGATGATTTCCGATTTTGATTGAAACCATGCTTGATATCTTAATGAAAATGTTAAGAGGTTTGATATCATGTTTAATGTGAATCTATGCATGATGATTTGAAGAAGTGATGATTTTTGGGTAATTTATGGTTTATTGATCTTGATGGTTTTTATGACGAAATTTATTTTTCGATCCTAAACGATTGATGCATATTCTTATTTGGCATAAAAAGACAAAGGCATACTTATATGAAACTAACAACTTAAAACAAAACATCTATATATTATCGAGTTTTGAATAAGAGATTGAAATATATATTTATATTATTTTGAATCTCTTGAACTATGAAAATGATTTTGATGATTTAAATTTGAATAATTTTTTTTATCCAAATTATGATCTCAATTCCTTGATATTTATAAATTAAGATTTATTATGAATCAAAAATTTTTTTTAATCATTCTCCTACGATTCTACTTGGTATTTTCTTAAGAGGAGATTTTCTAAATGAATCATGATTTTTCATAATTATAATTTTTATGATTCATAATGAATTGAGAGATATTATACATGAATCGAGATTGTTTATGTGTTCTCTTATGACATCTTTTTGCTATAAAAATGTCTTCATCTATATCATGATCTTGAATTCTCGATATTGATACTTGAAATTTTTTTATGAATCAAGATTTTGTTTTTGAACTCTCATGTTTCTTTTTGTTATTTACTAAAAATGAGATTTGTCAAAGTGTATTATATCTATTAATATTCATGAATTGAGATCTTGTTCTCCTACTATTCTTTTTGCTATTCACCAAAAAGAAGACTTATTCTAATAAACCATGATATGTTACTTGACATCTTTTAAGGTTTATGACTTAAATTTTATTATGTAAAATTTCTTGTATTCATGAAGTATATCTCATCACCAAGTTCTTCTTAATATTCTTCATGTGATAGTATGAATGCATGCAATACTATGATTTTGAAATTCATGACTTGATTTTTTTGATGATTGAAATAATAACTAGAATATTGATGTCATTATGAATGGTGATTTGGTATTATGCATGCAATACTTCAACTTATGATATTGATGCATGCAATGATGAAATATTCATGATAAATTTTTTTTTTTGACATTCATGACTTGATTTTACCTTTGTTATTTACCTTTGTCATGATTTGAAAAATATTGTAAAGGAAAAAAGAATTACAAAATTATTTTCCTCCCTTCTTTTTGGATAATGACAAAGGGGGAGAAATTTTGCTAGCTTGTATACTTCAAGATGAAGTAAAAAGCTTGCTCATCCCAAAAGATGTAAAAAATTTTGTCAACTTTCATGTGTAAAATTTGCTAGCTCACAAATTGCAAAGAGAAAAACTTTCTAGGAAGCAAAGTTGCTAGCTTATTAAAAAATGATGCATGCAATACTTATGATTTTATTATGATGATGTATTTGATATATTACATATTATGTATGAGAATCATGATTAAAATTACATTGACTTGAATTAAATTTAAATTTAAGGTTTATCTCAATTATGACATATTGAAATAAGAATGACACTTTATTTTTGTCGTGAAAATTGATGAATTACAGCATTGTTTTGTTATTCCTCTCTTTTTGCTAATGACAAAGGGGGAGAAAGAATTTCTAGCATGCACATCATAAAAAAAGGTAAACTTATTAGCTTGTACAAGTCAAGAAGATGCAAAAACATGTTAGCTTGCTCATCTCAAAAGAGAAGCAAAGATTACTAACTTGCATATTTCAAGAAGCAAAAGTTGTCTTCTTGAACATCTTAAATATTGCTAGCTTACATGATGTAAAACTTAAAATTTTTGCTAGCTTGCAATGATGATAAAACTTGAAATTTATTATGCATTGATTTGAACTTAGATGTATAAAAACACTTGCTAGTTGCACTTCTCCTTTTTGTTAATAACAAAGGGGGAGAAGTGTGATGTTATGCATAAGTTTATGATAACATGTTGCTTGGATTTTTGAATCCAAGAGTCTCTATCAATATAGCATATTGATAGGGGGAGTTTGTTTAAATTCCGTCATCAATTGGCTGTCATCATCAAAAGGGGGAGATTGTTGAATCTCGAATTTCGATGATGAAACCAATTGATAAGTATTTATGAATTGATCTACGTTTTGAGTGATACAGGATGCTTCAATTAGGATGAGACAATTAAAGCAGGAAGAATCATATTGGGCTGGTGGAACATGTCAGAAGATTGGACGTCTAATTGGAGGATCAGATGACTTATCGACATAATGCTTCAGGCCATGGATATAGGCATCAGGCTAAGAAGAGTAGAAATTACACCAAGGATATCAGAGTTACAGAGGTCAACTAGCTGATTGGGCAATAGGCCGCAAGAGAGGACGATACGTCGAAGAATCGGACGAAGCGTCGATGGACCAATGACATACCGGACAACATGATTCATGCTTAGTAATAATTGTCTAGATCTAAATGTGTTTTTCCATGTACAAGATTAACTACGATAGCAAGGCATAAAGCAAATGAAGTCCCGGAGTCAAGAACGTGATTTCATTGGGAGTTCAAGAGTTCGTCGGAAGTCCGGATGTTCATCGAAAGTTCTATCGGAATTGATCGAGAAGTCATAGAACTTATTAAAAAAGCTCATTAGAACTCGCCAAGAAGATCATCATGAAGTCCAGGAGCTTGTCGGGAGTCCGTTGGGACATTGTCGAGAGATCGTTGGAAGTTCGCCGGAAGATCGTTGGAAGCTCGCTGGAAGAAACCTAGACTTACAGACTTTATTTAGCTTAGTAAATATCTTAAAATTTATAGTTAGCACATAATAGGGATTAAATTGGGCCAACCCAATCAGGGGACAGTTGGGCCAAGTTTGGGCTATGTTGGGCCAAGAGAAATGCCCAAATAGTGATCGAACAAGTGAAACTATCGTGGCACAATCTCCAAGACTGTGTCAGGTAGTGGTACCACGAGTCTGGGTAGTGATACTACCCAGACTCAGTCTTTGAGAGTGTCTGGGTGGTGGTACCGTCCAATGTCAGGCTACAGGCGGTGGTACCGCCCGTACCCTGAAATTTCGGGGGTTTGAATTTTGGGCTCCAAATTTGAATCCATTTGGGGCCTATAAATACCCCAGCTATTACTACATAGATTAGTAAGAGATATTGAGCAATACCCTGCAATTCTAAAGTTATAAACCTTAGAAAATTGAGTTCCCTCCTCCCAAAGCTTAGAGAGAGTTCTAAGGGAGGTGTAAGAGGGATACCTTGTAAAAGAGGGTTGTAAAAGGTTGTCTCCTAAATCTGTGAAAAGGAGAAGAGGGGTGTAAAAGGGTAGTTGATCTTTGCCCATTGAAAGAAGACTGATAGTGGATGCCGGTGGCCTCGACAGAAGAGGAATTGGTGAAGTGAATGTAGGTCACGACGACCGAACCACTATAAAAATCTAGTTTGCATTTCTCTTGTATAATTTACTTTACTGCAAATCACTTTACTTGCTTTACATCCACTGCACTCTTCCGTACACTTTTAAAGTTAATACCTTTACGAAACGGTTTTTCATCGGAAACAGATTTAATCACAATGAAGTTTTGAACCGATGTAATTTTTACCGCTGTACTAATTCACCCCCCCCCCCTAGTGCCGACTCTTTTCCTAACAAAAATGATATAAATAGATTTATTAATCTCTTGAGATGCTAGTGATTTTCTTTCTCTCCTTTTTCATTATAAACAAGAAAGAAGAAGAGGTGGTGCAATTTATTTCTTTCTTACATCAATGCTCTAAGCATAACATAAATACAAAGGTGTTATACGAAAATCATGACATGAAAGATCAAGAAATATCAATTGTGAATGATTCATCTAAATAATTATACTTTTTAGTAATTAACAGAAAGAAACTTGGGAGTTCAAAAATAATATCTTGATTCATAAAAAAATCTCATGTATTAAATATCAAGAAATCAAGATTATGATTCATATAAAAAAAAATATCACAAGTTATAATTCTAAGGAATCAAGAGAAAAATCATCATTCATTTTTAACTTATTCAATTTGTTAAATCAACAAAATCACTTTAATAGTTCAAGAATAAATTCATTAATCTCTTTTTAAAAAATTGATAAGATAAAGAAAAAGAAAATTTCAAGAAAAAATGCTTTCCTCTTTTAAGCTCTCTATATGTTAACCAAGGATGAGAGGGGTATTTATAGGCATCAAGTGGATTCAAACTTGGAGCCTAAAAGTATCTCATCCTTGGTTTTCGGGGTACTAGGGGTGGTACAACCGCTTGGCACCTTGCTAGGGGCGGTACAACTACCTAGACTAGCGGTACCACCGCTTGACACAGCCTCGAAGATTATGCCACAATAGTGAGATTTCTTGGGACACTATTTGGGCTTCATATTGGGCCCAACACAATTCTTACATGGGACTAGCTGGCCCCTAATTGGGTTGGCCCAAATCCAATCCCAATTACATGCTAACTACAATTCCTAAGACGTATTCTAAGCTAAACAAAGTTTGTAAGTCTATTCTTCCAGCGAGCTTCTAGCGATCTTCTAATGAACTTCCGATGATCTCTCGACAATGTTTCAGCGGACTCTCGACAAGCTCCTGAACTTCATGATGATCTTCTTGGTGAGTTCCGATAAGCTTCTCTGGCAAGCTTCGAGACTTCTCGGCTGGTTCCTCCAGAACTTTCGACGAATGTCTGGACTTCCAATGAACTCTCGAACTCCCAACGTGATCGCGTCCTTGATTTCGGGACTTCATTTTGCTTCATGCTTTACTATCGTAGTTAATTCTGCACATGTAAAAACACACTTCGATCTAGACAATTAATACTAAGCGTTAATCAAGTTGTCCAGCATGTCATTGGTTCCTCGATGCTTCGTCCAATTCTTCGGTGCATCATCCTCTCTTGCGGCCTATTGCCCAATCGGCCAGTTGACTCCGCAACTCCGATATCCTTGGCACAATATCCGCTCTTCTTGGTGTTAGGATCAAGAGCACTAAGAGGGGAGGGGGGGCGGGGTGGGGGGTGAATTAGTGCAGCGGATAATGTCACGCCCCTCAAAATATCGATAATATTAAAATAATTTCAACACAAATCCATCCAGGATCCAAACACACATTTGAGGACACTGAAAAGCATTCTATCAAATTCACATCTATAAAACCTATGCAGTTTATAATTATATATCACATCACTCGATAATTCACATTTATGACAACCCAAGCCAACTTAACAAACATGAAACAATATTTATAAATCCACAAGCTAAGTAATTTATACAATCAGAACTCCAACCATTTACCACAAGTTCATATCATCGTAAACTAGACTTAACATTTCGAAATTCCAAATAAGAGAGATCGTCTAAACATAAATGATATTCATCAATCATAGTTTCATTGAGCATAAGGTATTTTCAACCAAAATCATTTTGTTATTTGTTGTAGTCATGCATTTTTCTTTTTAGGTGAATCTATCTTTTCATGCTTAGTTTTCCATACAAAAGTCATGCATCATCATTAAGGATGATATTAAACTTCTTAATATTTTCATTAAGACATCAAGCATGGTTTCAATCAAAATCGGAAATCATCAAGATACACATTTTATCTTCTTAAGAAAAACATACATATGATCATTAGATTTAAATCTAACATTTTATTCTATTAACATAAAACATGTACTTTTCAAGAAAAATAATTATTCATAAAAAAAGAAAATGTATCATGGAAAACATCAAGTAATTTCAAAATAAATTAAGGGGGTTTTGATTACCTCATCGTTGAATGCGATTGAGGCGTAGTTTGTCATCTCGCCTTTCTTGATTTTCTCCTCATCTTCGGAGGAGCTTGATTCATCCCAATTTTTGTTCTTTTTCTTGCGTTCAAAATAAGTAATTTTTAAGCATTTATTCATAACATGATACTAAAGTATTCATAATACCAAACATTAAATCAACATTTTTAAGTATTTATTACTTCATAATTGTTAGTACCAAACATTCATCATTTATTTTCTCATTAGTAAATCACAAAAAGAAACATAGAAGAAAAAAATTTCAATTCATGCATAAGAAAAACTCAAGTTATCAAGATCATGATTAAAGAAAAATCTTAAGTTATAATTAAAAAATCATGAATCATAAAAAAATTCTCCTCTTAAACAATACGAGAACATTGATAAATAATTTAAAAGAATAATCATGAAGCGTTTAGATGAATGTTCTCTTGAGAGGGCGAATCTTATGAGAATCAAGAAAAATATTTCATATAAAATACATCTCAAGTTACAAACATTGATAAATGATTCGATTGGATATATCATCTCATTATTAAAATAAATCATATGAAAAGAAATCCAAAATCATCATTAAAATCACTTTTCGGACAACTAAATGAAAACAACATAGATAGGTTCCTATAAGATGAAATGATATCTCATTTTCTTTTAGTTTCAAATTTTTTATTGATTTCATGCAAGCATGCATTTGTCTTTTTATACCAAATCCATGCATCATTCATTAAAATCGAAAACCAAAGACAAAAATCATCAAGCCTTCCGTACAAAAGCCATCCATCATCATAAAAAAAAAATATGAAAATAATCAAGATATTCATTATTACTTCTTTAAAACATACATAGAATTAATCTTTTTAGGTGTACAAACATTAGATTTATATCTTACATTTTGTTGTATTTTCATAAAATATGTAATTATCATTATCAATTTCAAAATTACTAGAAAAATAAGCATGATATATTTTTTACAATTTTTTTACTAACTAATTTAAAAACAACTCATGAAAAGTATCAAGTTATTTCAAAATAAACTAAGGGGGTTTTGGTTACCTCGTCGTCGAAAATCATTAAGGCATAGTTTGCCACATCGCCTTTGTTGATTTGCTCCTTGTCTTCAGATGTACTCGATATATGTCGCCTTGAGCACTCTCTTTTTCTTTAGCAACTTCTTTTTAAGTTCATTATTGTTCTTTGATTCTTGTTTTAAGAATTTTTTAAGCTTCATTGTGAGGAGTTCAAGGTCATCATCATCATCACTTGAGTCATCACTCAAATCCTTCCTATTCTTTGGAAGATTGTTCTCAGGTTTATTTTGTGTCAAACAACTCATTTCATAGGTCATTAAAGACCCGATAAGTTCTTCAAGTTGAAAATAGTTTAAATTCTTGACCTCTTGAATGGTCATTACTTTAGGGTCCTAACTTTTTGGAAGGGATCTCAATATTTTGTTAACTAGTTCAAAGTTAGAAAAACTTTTACCAAGAGCTTTTAGACTATTGATGACATCCATAAAACGGGTGTATATGTCTCCAATAGTCTCACTTGGTTCCATCCGAAATAATTCAAAATCACGCATCAAAATATCTATTTTAGAGTTTTTAACTCTACTAGTGCCTTCATGTGAATTTCGAGTGTGTACCAAATATCAAAAGTCATTTCGCAAGTAGAAACCCGATTGAACTCATTTTTGCTCAAAGCACAAAATAGAGCATTCATAACTCTAGCATTCAAAGAGCAAGTTTCCTTCTCCAAATCATTCCATTCATTCATTGGAGTAGAAGACTTTTGAAATATGTTTTCAATGATATTCGATAAGTTTAAATCCATAGAAAGCAAGAAATCTCTTATTCGAGTTTTCCAATAAGTGTAGTCCATCCCATTGAACATAGAAGGACAGACGATTGAAAAACCCTCTTGAAAGCCAAAAAGAGTGATTCCTCTTAGATGTTAAACCAAATGAGAAAAATGTGGCTCTGATACCAACTGTTAGGAATGAGTTAGCACTAAAAGGGGGGGAGGGGGTGAATTAGTGCAGCTGATAAAATTACGTCGGTTTGAAAAATCTTCGTATGATAAAAACTAATTTCGACGAAAACCATTTTGTAAAGATATTAACTTGAAAGAGTTTGAGAGCGTAGTGAAAGCAATAAGGAAGTATGGTAGTTTGCAATAAATGTAAATAGCAAAGCATAAATATAAACTAGATTTTATAGTGGTTTGGTCGTCGTGACCTACATCCACTCCGTTGATTCCTCTTCCATCGAGGCCATCAGTATCCACTAACGATCTTCCTTCAATGGACAAAGATTAACTACCCTTACAACTTGATTCTCCTTTTGACAGGTTTAGGAGAGAATCTTTACAACCCCCACAACCTCCTCTCTTAACCTTCTCTAATACTTAGAGTTTGAGAGGAGTTCATACAAGATTACAATAGTGTTTTCTTTCTTTTTCACTTTCAATTCTTGTGTTAGTTAACCAAGGATGAGAGGAGTATTTATATGCCTCAAATGGATTCAAACTTAGAGCCTAAAAAGATCTTATCCCGGGTTTCCCGGGTCCTGGTGGTACTACCGCCTACAACACTAACACTGGGCGGTACCACCGCTTAACAATCTCGGAGATTGAGTTTGGGCGATACCTGTACCATCCCTCATTTTTGAAAATTTTATAAGGGTTTATTTATAATATAGGGACCTAAATGTAAATATTAAAAATATTATATGATTTATGAAATATTCATATTAGATTTTAATAAAAAAATGGAGGGCATGTGTCACTAGCTAACCTAAGGAGGGTGCCACCTATGTTTGTTCTAAGAATGTCATATTAGCTCCTTTCATGCATGCTTGCCACCTAGCAAATTTTTATATTATCCAAATAAGTAATTAAAGGAGCAACTAAAGGAAAACTTAAAAGCTGCGGCCAACGTGGGTTTGAGAGGAGAAGGGAAGAGGAATTAAAGTAGAAAGAGAAGAAGTTTTGTTTTGGCTTGAGATTTTGCATCAATTTCACACCTTTGGGACTCAAATTTATTTAAGGCAAGTATTCTAACCCCTTCTTACAAAACTTTTGATCTCTAATTTTATCTTAATCCTGAAAATTTTGGAAGATTTTGGCTTCATACATGATATTTCTTTCGTTTGGGAACAAAACTATGAATCTGAAATTTTTTTGAAGATTTGACCTTTCTATATTGTTCTAGCCATAACTTTCTGCATCGATTTTGGATTTAGGTAAAACTAAATTTATCCAAAAGTAGGCTCAAGATCTTTCATTTGACACTTAGAATAGTAAATTTGGAGTATATTTGCCTAGCTAAACTGTTATTTTGATTAACCCTATGAAATCTATAGGATAGAGACTATTGGTTTTGATCTTTCAGTACTCAGTTGCTTATAACTCTCTGTTGAAAACTCCGATCTATACAAAATATGATTTATCAGAAACTAGACTCATAGATCTTTCTGTGCATATCTTATTTGAATGATTTGGAGTATAAATGCCTATTGAATCATCTGTTCAAATCAAATATATGAATTCTGCAAAACAGAGATAATATTCTCTAACCTTTGGTTACTAAATTATTGATAACTCAATGTTGGAATCTCCAATGCATACAAATAATTTATCTAAATCTAGATTGATACATCTTTCAAATGATCCTTATTTTGGTTAAATTGGAGCATAATTGGTTATCCAAATAATTCATGCAATGTGCCTCTCAAATTTTATCAGAATCGAGCTTTGATCGATTTCGCCTATTCTAGTTTTATCTCTTTGGAAATTGATTTCAGCCAACATCCATACTTCAGTTGAGCTTTATTTTATTTATTTGAATCCCTGTATACTCTTATCCTTTAATTATTATATACATGAATCTATTATATAAAGTTTATGTTTGTATCGTAATATTTCGTATAGGCACATGTAGTTTGTTGTTTCGAATGTGTTTCTAATATGTCACAATTTATTGTTCACAATACCCTTTTGTACTCTGGTGTTTGTGGGATAATATAAAACTTTGCCAGAAATGGTAAAGGGATTATTTGGACTTTTACCAAAAATGGTAAAGAGTATATGCTTAGAGCCCGCGATGCTCTAGATTATGTTTGGTGGTCATTCAGAAATGGATGGACCATATTATGTTTGAGATCCCACTTTACCTTTTATATGTCTGATATAATATCTAGAGCTTTGTTTATATACTTCTATATGTGCTTTGGATAAGAATGAAAATGCTTCATATGTCATTGATATGTTCCGAAGCATTTCATCCGTCATTGATATGTTCCGAAATATTTTATTTGTTATTGATATACTCTGAAACATTTTATACGTCCTTGATATGCTCTGAAATGCTTCATATGCCATTGATATATTCTAAAGCATTTCATTCGTCATTAATATATTCTGAAATATTTCATTTGTTATTGATATACTCCGAAACATTTCATACGTCCTTGATATGCTCTGAAATGCTTCATATGCCATTGATATACTCCGTAAGATTTCATATGCCATTAATATGCTCCAAAATGCTTCCTATGCCATTGATATACTCTAAAATACTTCATATGCCATTGATATGATCCGAAGCATTTCCTCCATCATTGATATATTCCAAAATGTTTCATTTGTTATTGATATACTTTGAAACATTTCATATGTCCTTAATATGCTATGAAATGCTTCATATGCCATTGATATGCTCCGTAACATTTCATATGCCATTGATATCCTCTGAAATGCTTCATATGTCATTGATATACTACGAAATGCTTCATATGCTATTGACATGTTTCGAAGCATTTCATTTGCCATTGATATGTTCCAAAATATTTCATTACGTCAATGATTTACTTCAATTAGTCTTTACTCCCTTGTTATAAACAAAACATACTTCAAGTGAAATGACATTATAATTATGTATTTGTTGAGTGGCTATCTATAAACTCTTGCATCCTTGCCTTGTATTTGGTACCTTATTTGCTTTGAATATGTCCTTTTTCGTCATTGATATGTTAGTCGCATGTTGATCTCTATGTCCCCACACCATTGTTATTTAAATTTTTCATGATAGCTTGTCGCTCGCTAGAATGTTTAAATTGAGCTACGACAATGGAAAGCTAGAAGACTTTGGGCAAACCTTTAGTGAATGATATGTTTTTGTTGTATAAGTACACTTGGTATCTAATGGAATGTTGACGGTAAATCTGAACTTATGAGTTTTGTAAAAGTTTAAAGGACATCTCACTTTAGGATTTTGGAGTGTTAAATTAATTTATGTATTGATATGAATATATGGTAAATATCGATTTTTGTGATAATGTAGAATCTCATACTTGTGGATTTATGAGGTGGTTATTGTCTTGGTGAGTTGGTTTCAGATTTTATGATTTATAGAGTGATGTGGTATATGAATTTAAACTACATAGGTTTTATGAATTGGGGAATTATAGATATAAATAACTTATGTGTTTTCTCAGTATCCTCAAATATATGATTGGATCCTGAAAGGAATGTATTATTGATCTATAATAAATTCAGGGGACATGACAGTACCACCCCCTAACATAGTCTCCGAGACTATGCCACAACGGTTCCATCTATTGGGTTATTGTTTGGGTTTTCCACTTGGCCCAACACAGCCCAAACTTTCGGTAAGTCTAGGTTTCTTCCGACGAGCTTTCGGTGAACTTCCGACGATCTCTTGGCAATGTTCCAACGGACTCCCGGTAAGCTCCTAGACTTCATAACATTCTTCTTGGCAAGTTCCAATGAGCTTCTCTAGTAAGCTCCTAGACTTCTCAATCAATTCCGATAGAACTTCTAACAAACGTCCGGACTTTAGACAAACTCTCGAACTCCCAACGAAATCTCATTCTTGACTCCGGGACTTCATTTTCCTTTATGCCTTGATCGCTATCGTAGTTAATCCTGCACACTTAAAGCCTACTTTGATCGAGACAATTATTATAAGGCTTAAATCAAATGTTCTCCAACATGTCATTGGTTCATCGATGCTTCGTCTGATTCTTCGGCACATCGTCCTCTCTTGCGGCCTATTGCCTAAACGACCAGTTGACCTCTACAACTCCAATTTTCTTAGTGTAATTTTTGCTCTTCTTGGCCCGATGCCCGAACCCATGGCCCAAAGCTTTCTGCTGATACGTCGACCGATCCTTCGGCTCGACGTCCAATCTTCTGACATGTTCCATTCCGGCCCAACATGATTCTTCCTACCTTAATTATCTCTCCCTGATCAAATCTTCCTATGTCACTCAAAATGTAAATCAAATCATAAATACTATCAATTGGTTTCATCATCAAAATCTGAGATTCAACAAGAACATCAAAATGAACAAATATCAAATCAGAACGTTACAGAGACAGACAATATAAGTATATGTTGCTATTTCTTTTCTGAACCAATTGATAATTTTGAGCCTACTTGATAAAGCCAAAGCTGTTAAAGTGTGAGAGGATGTTATGAATGAAGAAATGAATACTCTTCATAAAAATGAAACTCAGGATCTTGTGTCAAGGCTAACTGGTTTTCACGAGAAATTTGGTGCTATTTCTAATTTGCCCAAAGTAAACATTCTTGAATTTGACCATCATACGGGTGTTGTGTCTTTTGCACGAAGTCTAATTAGAGATTTCAGTAGTCTTGCATCTATTAAGTTTGGATCTAGCTCTAGGTCAAGAGGTACTCCCGATGGTCCTTAAAGTTTCCAAATGAAGCAACTTGATTTAGGTAGATTTTTGGGCAGTATAAAAAAAGAATTTGGATTGTAACATTCACATATACCTTGCAAAATACTTTGATTAAGGTCATATTTCTACGGGTGATCCCTGTTAGGAAAAGAGTCGGCACTAAGAGAGAGGGGTGAATTAGTGCAGCGGTAAAATACGTCGGTTCTGATAACTTTTCATATGATAAAAGCCGAACTCGAAAATGTTTAACTTGAAAGCATGTTCGTAAATATATTGAAGGCAGTAAGCAAGTAAAATGGTTTGTAGTAAAGTAAATTGCTCAAGACGAAATGCAAACCAGATTTTAGAATGGTTCGATCGTCGTGACCTACATCCACTTTGCGGATTCCTCTTCCGTCGAGGCCATTGGTATTCACTATCGGTCTTCCTTCAATAGGCGAAGATCAACCACCTTTTACACCATTTTTCTCCTTTTCACAGGTTTAGGAGATAACCTTTACAAGCACATACACTCCTCCTAAACATAATTATAGATAGACTAGAGGAGGAGATTTCTCAAGTGATTACAACAGCATTTCTTCACTTTTAAACTCTCTGGCCTTAAGTTGATTTAAACTTGGAGCATAAAAATATCTCATCCCGGGTTTCCTAGGTTCGGGCGGTACCACTACCTATGCTGGGCGGTACCACCACCAGTGTCAATCTGATATTGATACTACACTGGGCGATACCACCACTTGGGAGGTTGTGCTGGGTGGTACCACCTATAGCTTCTCGGAGGCTGTGTTTGGGAGATACCACCGCCTAGACCAACGGTACCATCGACTGATACAGTCTCGAAGACTGTGTCATGACGGTGCCACTTCTTGGGTCACTATTTGGGCCTTTCATTGAGCCCAACATAGTTCTTACATGGGCCCAACTGGTTCCTAATTTTGTTGGACCAAATCCAATCCCAATTACATGCTAACTACGAATTCTAAGACATTTCCTAAGCTAAACAAGTCCGTAAGTCTAGTTTCTTTCTACGAGCTTCCGGCGATCTTCTAGTGAACTTTCGACAATCTCTCGGCAATGTTCCAATAGACTCCTGGCAAGCTCCTGGACTTCACGACGATCTTCTTAGCAAGTTTCGATGAGCTTCTCTGGCAAGCTCTGAGACTTCTCGGCTGGTTCCTATAGAACTTTCGATAAACGTCCGGACTTCCGACGAACTTTCGAACTCCTAACGAAATCGTGTTCTTAACTCCGAGACTTCATTTTATTTTATGCCTTGCTATCGTAGTTAATCCTGCACATGTAAAAACACACTTCGATCTAGACAATTATTGCGACGCTTCAATCATGTTGTCCGGCATGTCATTAGTCCATTAACGCTTCGTCCGATTCTTCGGTGCATCGTCCTCTCTTGCGGCCTATTGTCCAATCGATTAGTTGACTCCGCAACTCTGATATCCTTAGCGCAATATCCGTTCTTCTTGGCCTGATGCCCGAATCCACGGCTCGAAGCCTTCTGTCGATACGTCGAACGATCCTTCTATTGAATCTCGGATTTTGATGATGAAGTCAATTGTCATTTGTTATCCAATCTATATGTTGAGATAAGTGTGCAGGATTAACTACGATGAAAATGAGATATGCAGCAGGAGTTGCGCCGGAGTCAAGACAATGATCACGTTAGGAGTTCGACGGAAGTTCGGACAGTCGTCGGAGGTTCAGAGGGAACAAATCCGAGAAGTCCATGAGCTTGCTAAAGAAGCTCGTCGGAACTCGCCAAGTGGATCGTTGCAAGTCCAGGAGTTTGCCGGAAGTCCGCAGGAGCATCACCGAGGGTTCATCGGATGATCGACAGAAGTTCGTCGGAAGCTCACCGGAAGAAGCGATTGACGCACCGGATCAAGTTACAGTAAATGTCTTAGGAAATATCGTAGTTAGCAAAATGATTAAGTTGGAAATGGGAGATGATCCCATTAACTTAATCTTGGGGCAATTGGGCCCCTAGAAAACCCAAATTGGGCCGAATGGATCAACCCATTCGGACCCTGATTTCTGCCAGGCGGTTGAACCGCCCAAGCCAGGTGGTTGAACCGCCCATGCCAGGTGGTGGCACCGCCTGGACTCAGTCTCTGAGCGGGCGGTGCAACCGCCCCAGCCAAGAGGTGGCACCGCTTGGGCTCGGTCTCCGAGGTCTGGCTGAGCGGTGCAACCGCCTCAATTAGGCGGTGGCACCGCCTGAGCTTGGTCTTCGAGCTCTAGCAGGAGGTGCAACCACTCCTGACAGAGGTGGCACCGCCTAGAGGCTTAGTCTTCGAGCTCTGCCAGGCGATGCAACCGCTAGATCCTGGAATTTCGGGAATTGACAGTTTTGAGCTCCAAATTCAAACTATGTTGGGGCTTATAAATATCCCACCCATTCAGCACTGAAAGGGCACTCAAAACACACCGAAATCCTGATCTTATTCTGTGATTCTTAGAGCTTAAAATTATTATAAAGGCCAAAAGTTCTTCTCCCTCTTTTCTTCCAAGTTTTGATCTTTAAAGATGGGAGAGAAAATTCTGTAAGGTTTGTCTCCTAAGCCCGTCAAAAGGAGTGAAACTGTAAAAGGGTGGTTGACCTTCGCCTATTGAAGGAAGGCCTCTAGTTGACATCGGTGACCTCGTCGGTGGAGGAAGCCAAAAGTGGAGTAGGTCAAGATTGACAGAACCACTCTAAATCTCGGTTTGCATTTACTTTGAGCATCTTATCCTTACTGCAAATCTCCTCAAAAGCTTACTGCTTTCTGCGCATATACAATCGGGTTTCAAGCTTTGCACTTTCCCAATCGGCGTTTAGACGTAAATTAGTTTTATCGTACGATCATCATATTTTAGTTTGCGTTTACATTTTGATTTCTATCATAACTGCAAACTACCTTTATATCCTTGCTTTAACTGCATCTCGCTTAATCAAGTGATTTACAAATCAGCATTTAGACGTAAATAAGTTTTTTCGTACGAATATCATATTTCAGTTTGCGCCTACTATCTGATTTGAACCATAACTGCAAATTGCACTTATATCTTTGCTGCATCTCGCTTAATCAAAAGTTAAAGTGATTTACGAATCGGCTTTCTTATCGAAATCACTTTTATCGAACGAACGCGATTTTTATCGTAGAAGGTTTTCCACTGCACTAATTCACCCCCCCCTCTTAGTGCTCTTGATCCTAACAATTGGTATCAGAGCGGGGTTAACTCTCAAATGGATTAAAACCCAAGAGAGATGACATATGTTGGAAACTAAGAGGGCCATTCTATTACACGTTCACCCATGTTCAATGGGACAGACTACACCTATTGGATGACCCGAATGAGGATCTTTCTTATTTCTATGGATTTTAAACTTTAGAATCTTGTCGAAAATGGATTTTCGAAGTCTTCTCTTCCAATGATCGATTGGAATGAATTGGAGAAGAAGGCTTTCGCTCTTAATGCAAAGGCTATGAATGCCTTATTTTGTGCGCTTGATAAAAATGAGTTTAACCGTGTTTCGGTTTGTGAAACCGCATTTGATATTTGGCACACACTCGAAGTGACTCACAAAGGCACAAGTAGTGTGAAATAGTCAAAAATCAAACTTTTGTTACATTCTTTCGAACTTTTCCGGATGAAACCGAGTGAGACTATTGGCGACATATTTACCCGCTTCACGGATGTCGTCAACGGTCTAAAAGGACTCAGAAAAAGTTTTTCGGATTTTGAGCTTGTAAATAAGATTCTAATATTCCTTCCTAAGAGTTGGGATCCTAAAGTCACTGCTATTCAAGAGGCGAAAGATCTAAACAACTTCCCTCTTGAAGAACTAATCGGGTCATTAATGACCTACGAGATGACTTGCAAAGCTCATGAAGAGCAAGAAGACATCCTTCCAAAGAATAGGAAGGATATGGCACTTAGAACTTCAGAAGACCACTTGAGAGAAAACTCAAGTGATGAGGACTGTGACGATGACTTGGCACTTCTAACAAGAAAATTTAAAAAATTCATTAAAAGAAACAAGTTTAAGAATGATACAAAAAATAAACTTGAACCCAAGAAGGACCAAGTTATTTGCTATGAGTGCAAAAAGCCGGGACACTACAAAAGTGATTGTCCCCAAGTCAAAAAGAGAACATCGAAGAAGAAGGCGCTCAAAGCAACATGGGATGACTCGAGCGCGTTTGAAGAAGAGGAGTCCAACACCGAGCAAGTTGCTCATTACGCCTTAATGGCCATCGGAGAGGAGGTAACGAATTTAATAGATGCAGATTTATCATTTGATGAATTATTAAATCCCTTCCATTACTTATTTGATAAATGCAAGATTATTAGTAGAAAATACAAATTGCTAAAAAAGGAGCATAACAGTCTTACTAGCAATTTCGATAAGTTAAAAACTGAATATCATGATAGTTTAGGTTCATGCATAAAATGCCATGATCTAGAAACTCTCCAAAAGGAAAACTTGCTACTTAAGGATACCTTGAAGAAATTCAAGGTTGGTAGCAAGTCCTTGAACATGATCCTTGCAAACAAGGGTCACGTTCCCAAAAGAAGTGGCATCGGATTTATGAGAAGTCCTCACCAAAATCCAACCACCTTCATAAAAGGCCCCATCTTACATGTTCGACACCAAAGCAAATGCAACTTTTGTTGTAAACTTGGACACAAAACGCATTATTGTCTAATCAAGAAAATTAGTCCGAACAAATTAATTTGGGTTCCTAAAGGAACCATGATAAATTCTATGCAACATGATAAATAATGTAGATCTATTTTTGAGGCACCTAAAAGCAAATGGGTACCTAAAGATCATCCTTTCTTGTAAAGACATAAAACTTCTTAAGCTGGGAGCAAGAAATAATATCCTGCTCTTTGGATTCTCGATATTCATGACCCGAGATCCAAAAAGAACTCGTGATGCTCTCTAGCCTAAATAACATAAGAGGATTAGAAAATTAAAATTACAAATGTGATATAGATACAATTATATTTGATCTCTCAGAATTGGAAACCCATGATTCTCACTTCACATATCCTCTTGATTTTCGAACTCATTGATTTCATCCGTTCGTTACTTTCGAATCCAACTATATCATGAACTTACTAAGTTTGTCATGAATTTGCAAGGCTTACCAACCTGAACAATCTATCACAAACATGTGCACGACATTTAGAGTATGCACGTCACAAGATCTATCTTGATCATGCAAAATTTCTTATCTTACAATGAAAATTCTTACGTAATTACGTAAGTAAAGTTGATTGCTCTGAATGAAAATTCTTCTCAAGTCAAAAACATTCAAATCAGACCACACTACGGTCAGAACAAGTGCTCACCGCCTGCAAGCGGTGGCACCACCCCAGCTGGAGGTAGCAACTCCGGCTGTCACGTGTTGCAAGCGGTTGCACCGCCCTAGCCGGCGGTGCAACCGCCCGTAATTCTGCCCCTTTTTTACCCGAGCTAGGGCCGGCGGTGGAACCGACCCCAACTCACTCCCTTCCCCTCTTTACTCTTCCAAAGCTTCGCCACCTCCATTTCACCCCTCATAGCATCCTAAATACTCCTCATTTTGAAGCAAAAGATCAATAATCTCTCATTCTATTGAAGATCTCACTAAGGTATTCTCTAAGAACCACTTAAATTATGTTTTTGATTCATTTACTCTTGCTCATTATTATCTTCTTAAATAGCAGTAGTTATGGGGTCTAGAAGATCCTCAAGGGACAAAGGGAAGAGGAGATTAGTGGAAGATTTTGATCTTACCCTTTTCGATTCAAAATATCATGCTGAAATGTTTTCCTCTTTCGAACTTAGGAGTGTCAATAAGGGAAACTTAGATCTACTCCCTATTTTACAAATTAGTGAACCCATCCATCCAAGACTTGTTAGATTGTTTTACAACAATATACAAGTAGATGAAGAAGAAAGAATGTCTACCTATCTCTTAGGACAACACATCTCCATTACGGATAAATTCATTTGCGATATGATAGGCATTCCCATAAAAAATAGAAGACTTTACTTTAGAGGATCATGGGATGATGAAATTGTTGGGACAACATATGTTGAAGCCTTAGAAACAATTTTCGCCAATCCCAACTTAGCATTTGTTCCTAAAAGTTGTGAACATCTACTGCCACTAAACACTAAGGTACTTCATCATATTCTAACTAGCATCATTCTCCCTAAACAATACCATCATGATGAAGTAAGCCAAATAGAATTAGGAACTATGTATTAGATCATGAAAGGACATGACATCTGTCTTGGTTATCTTATCCAGCAAAACATGTTAGAACTATCTAAGAAAGATATGATGCTTCCATATGGTGGTATAATCATTAGAATACTGAAAGCCTACGATATTCCAATACCACCGGAAGAAGAAGTAATAAAAGTAGATAGGTTTAGCATAATAAATAAAAATCTACTTCACCGATTAAGATTGTCTATAGAAACGGTAACTAGGTTAGAATGTCTAGAAGAACCGGTCCCCCTCAACCTGAACCAGAACCGAAAACACCAGTCTTTAGGGGTACTCAATCTCTTCCGATCTGTCCCTTTAAGGAAACACATTTATTTGAGCAAGCTCCTGCATCATCTGTCGGAGATATTGGGATTCGGATGGACCAATTTGAACAAAGACAAGAACGGCTTGAACATCGACAAGATCAAATTCTATCTGAGCTGCAGCAAATTCATTGACAATTTGACTCTTTATTTAGGCATTTTAGTTTTCCACCTCCTAAATGAGCTTATATGTATTGTAAAATCTTTATGTTACTCACTATGATCACAATGCCCTGTGCCTTGATCTTTGATATGGTTACCTGATGTATTTGTTTGTGAGCAAAGTTACGAACATCACTCATTGTTTAATCTCGTTACTCACTGTCGGATTTTACATTAAAATTAAATGTTTTGGTTTCCATGATAAATATAATTTGAGAAAATGATATACCAATGCAGTTGATGTGTCATGTTATTATATTGCCATAATATTAAACATCAACTAGCTGATATTTTTACAAAACCTCTAAGTGAAGAACAATTTGATTTCATAATAAGAGAATTAGGAATGTTGATGTGTCCGAATACATGAACTAGTTAAAATTATTTTTCGGACTTTATTGAATGATCAAATCACCTGATTGTCATTACAGGCCTAAATAACATGCTGAAAATTATGTGTTGAATACAACAATAAGCATGTTTTGTCTTCATGATTGTATTTGAAAATCTATAGCATAGTCTTGTCTGAATGCATGAAAGTGTTAATTTCATTTTCGGATTCGCTTAACAATTGGTATCCTAACAATCGAATTTTCTCATACACTTATGAAAAATATTTTTCTGAAATGGATTTGATGAAATGATTCCTGCTTATAAATTCCATCTTGAAATATGGATGATAGTGTTTTTACTTGCAAAGATTTGTTTCACATACATATCTTGATCCTTGTAAAAATGAAGCATGATTTAATCTCTCATCGATTTTAACTTCACTCAAAGTAAACTCACAAAAAGCTGGTATCACAAATGGCCTTCCTCCTTCATGCAAAAAGATTATAACAAATAAAAAGGAAGAAGTATTCAAAGTGATCTACATATCATGCTTTCCTTTATATGATTGTATAATTGATTTCCTATCACTCACTATTGGAAAATAACATGAACCTAGTAAAGGCATGAACAATTATCACACTTATGCTCAAATTTTGCTTATATTATTCTCCTGGTATCATAATTACCACACTTTTTGTTGATGACAAAGGGGGAGAAATATATGAGTATTAATGCCATGCTTGCATCACCAAGAGATATATGAATTGATGCTATGATTGCTATAATTTGCATTATGCCTTGTTTATATCATGTAATGATATCAAAATCTTACTTTGCAGTTTTACATGTTGATATCTTACAATATGATGAATTGCTACTATTACCATCATTCAAACTTGTTATGTAAAATTTGAAAATGAATGTCAAGCCTTGACATCATCTTCAGAGAGAAACATCATGATGGGAATCATGATGGGAGTATTGATATGTTTAAATGATTTTAACTTATCAATATGTCTCTTGAATTCAAAGGTTTTGAATTCAAGAATGACTTATCTCAAGTATGACATATAGACAAGGGGAGTTAAAGTTAACTCCATTATCAATTGATTGTCATCATCAAAAAGGGGGAGATTGTTGAATCTCGAATTTTGATGATGAAGTCAATTGTCATTTGTTATCTAATCTATATGTTGAGATAAGTGTGCAGGATTAACTACGATGAAAATAAGATATGCAGTAGGAGTTACGCCGGAGTCAAGACAATGATCACGTTGGGAGTTCGAGAGTTCGACGGAAGTTTGGACAATCGTCGGAGGTTCTACGGGAACAAATCCGAGAAGTCCATGAGCTTGCCAAAGAAGCTCGTCGAAACTCGCCAAGTGGATCGTCGCAAGTCCAGGAGTTTGCCGGAAGTCCGTAGGAGCATCACCGAGGGTTTATCGGATGATCGACGGAAGTTCGCCGGAAGCTCGCCGGAAGAAGCGATTGACGCACCAGAGCAAGTTACAGTAAATGTCTTAGGAAATATCGTAGTTAGCACAATGATTAAGTTGGAAATGGGAGGTGATCTCATTAACTTAATCTTGGGGCAATTGGGCCCCTGAAAAACCCAAATTGGGCCGAATGGATCAACCCATTCGGACCCTGATTTCTGCCAGGCGGTTGAACCGCCCAAGCCAGGCGGTGGCACCGCCTGGGCTCAGTCTCCGAGCGAGACTGGGCAGTGCAACTGCCCCAGCCAAGAGGTGGCACCGTTTTGGCTCGATCTCCGAGCTCTAGCTGAGCGGTGCAACCGCCTCAGTCAGGCGATGGCACCACCTGAGCTCGATCTTCGAGCTCTGGCAGGAGGTGCAACCGCCCCTGACAGAGGTGGCACCGCCCAAAGGCTCAGTCTTCGAGCTCTGTCAGGCGGTGCAACCGCCAGATCCCGGAATTTCGGGAATTGATAGTTTTGAGCTCCAAATTCAAACTTGGTTGAGGCCTATAAATACCCCACCCATTCAGTACTGAAAGGGCACTCAAAACACACCGAAATCCTGATCTTATTCTGTGATTCTTAGAGCTCAAAATTATTGTAAAGGCCAAAAGTTCTTCTCTCTCTTTTCTTCGATCTTTAAAGAGATGAGAGAAAATTCTATAAGGGTTGTCTCCTAAGCCCGTCAAAAGGAGTGAAACTGTAAAATGGTGGTTAGCCTTCGCCTATTGAAGGAAGGCCTCTAGTTGACGTCGGTGACCTCGTCGGTAGAGAAAGCCAAAAGTGGAGTAGGTCAAGATTGACTGAACCACTCTAAATCTCGGTTTGCATTTACTTTGAGCATCTTATCCTTACTACAAATCTCCTCAAAAGCTTACTGCTTTCTGCGCATATACGATCGGGTTTCAAGCTTTGCACTTTCCGAATCGGCGTTTAGACGTAAATCAGTTTTATCGTACGATCATCATATTTTAGTTTGCGTTTACGTTTTGATTTCTATCATAACTGCAAACTGCCTTTATATCCTTGTTTTAACTACATCTCGCTTAATCAAGTGATTTACAAATCAGCATTTAGATGTAAATAAGTTTTTTCGTACGATATCATATTTCAGTTTGCGCCCACTATCTGATTTGAACCATAACTACAAACTGCACTTATATCTTTGCTGCATCTCGCTTAATCAAAAGTTAAAGTGATTTACAAATCGGCTTTCTTACCGAAATCACTTTTATCGAACGAACGCGATTTTTATCGTAGAAGGTTTTCTCCGCTGTACTAATTCACCCCCCTCCTTAGTGCTCTTGATCCTAACACCTTCGACCCAACGTCCAATCTCCTGACATATTTTCCTCAGGCCCAATATAATTCTTCTTACTTTAATTATCTCATCTAGATCGAAGCATCCTACGTCATTCAAAATGCAGATCAAATCATAAACACTTATCAATTAATTCATCATCAAAATCCGAGATTCAACGATCCCATGCTATCACAATGCTTGGTGGCAATTATGGGCATGACTTTGCAAAGCAAGTTGGGACTTATCTTCAAAAGTATACTTTAAAGAAAAGTATTAAAATATTAAAATATATTTTGAAAGATCATAAACTAATATTTTACTTTTTAAATAAGATTAGATAGAGTTGGAAGGATAATGAATTCTTAATTTAAAATTTTAAAATATATTTTGATATATTTCAAATTGATGTTATCTTTTTAAAAAAGATTAAATAGAGTTCTAGATATTAGGAACTCTTATATTTCATATCAATAAATAGGTGGCATTAATCTGTATAAAAAATTTAAACCTCAAATATTTAAGTTAATAGGACTAAAGTCCAAGAGTCGTTAAGTATTTTTTTTGATAAGTTTAATATTTTTTATCTTTATTCCTTTTTTTATTTGATTTGATACTAATAGTACTGTATCCTTATTATTTGAGAAAAGATTACATGAAACAACAAATCAAAGTGTTTATCTTCCAGCAATTTTTTAACTCAATTCATGTCTCCCACGAGAGAGGCATCACCAAGAGAGCATCATCTCTGAGCGGTGGAGAACAGTCTGCAAACAGTTCTTAGATAGTCATCTTCTTTGATAACACATGGGAAGGGGATGAGTGGGTGTCAATTCAAAAGGGTCTCAATCAAATTGGGTGGGATGTCCTCAGCTCAAGCTAGTGGGGAGGGTGGAAGAACATGTGACTCCCTTGTGGTCTCATGTGGCAGCAGCAGCTGTGTCTCTGAATCCAGTGAGCCCCTTATAAGCCAAGAAGAACATGGCTGCAGCACAGTCAGGGGCCCCCTGGCAACCATTTTAGCTGTAAGCATTGCTTTTGCTTCCTTCTCAGTACTTCAACACTCTCAAACCAGAGTTCATGGGATGTGATGTTCTTATGCAATCAGTAGCTCTTCCTTCCTTGGAACGTGAGATATTCCTGCAATGTACTACAACAGATACAATTTGCTCCGAGGAAACAGCTCTTCTACTATTTCCTAGCAGCAATTTGTATCTCTCACAGATGCAGATTCTGCTGAGAGAATCTGAGTTTGCTGAGAGTATGTCTCACAGCTTGCAGTTCTTATCTTCGATCCTCTCAGAACAGAACTCGCTCACTCAGTCATTCATCTGCTGTTCATGTGCAGGAGGTAAAGCAGGAAGAGGCTGCCGCAGGACCAGAAGGCATCTCACGAGCGACACCCGACGACCATATTAAGAAGTTCCAAGTTGAATCTAGCATAGAGGATCCAATCCTAGTCAACCAACAAAGTGGCACTCGACCAAAAATCTGTGATGCGTGAGAGCACTGATTGGTTGGGGTGGAGTCAACCAGATGTCACATCCTTAGGATGTTGCCACCGGCCTTTTGGTGTTGGTGTCACATGCAAAGGGCCAACCACAGTTCGACCACCCCCTTCCTTCCTTGCACCACAACCACATGGGAGTGGTAAACACCCACTCCCCCACTGTGAGCCCCTTTGCTCCATTTGGGACAATAGAAGCAGAAGGTTGAAACTTCTAGTTATGGTGATGGATGTGATGTGAAATTAAAGCTTAGTACACATCATCCAAAGCATTCTCTGACTCCTTCCTTCTTCTGGTGATTGTTTTACTGTACAGATGAATTGTTTTGCAGATTAAACATGATTACGTAATTAACACAGGGAGAGAAACACTCAGACTTGCTTGCAGTGGAAGAGTCTGAAATTTAAACTTTACATACATCATCATGCTGCTAAAGAGAAGTGTCGCTCGGTAGCTTGTATGTGCACCATATTGAATCAAGCTACAGGGTGAGCACATACTAAGCTACGGTGGGTTGTGGTGTCTTCTCGAATCAACTGGTCGCAGGAGAAAGATTTGTAGGTCCACCCCCAAATGCTCGCCCATACCTTTCTCTCAGCACAAGCGTCGCTCATCCGTACGGTTTCACATGCATGTACCGACCACAGCGAGCTGGTTTCACGATTTACCACAAGATAAAGTTCTTAGGAAAGAACAAGATGATGATGATGAAGACTGGTGGATATATTTCCAAGTCTATGCAGATCGTTCTTTCTTCCTAAGTCACAGGTGGAAGCACAGTGATCATGTCATCTGTTGAGTTTGATGGATGAGGCAGCCGTATCTCATTTCTAGTCCCCAGCTTTCCTGGTCCAGCATCACTGGTATCTCCATTTATGTTACAAGGATGATTGCCAGATCAAGATCAAGCTCACCATGTGGAACAACTGAGCAGCAGAACTTGGTGGTGAATGAATTGCTCGTCCTTGGAACCCTGGAGGTCAATGGTGAAGCTCAGAGTGCTGCAATCATTGTTACCCGGGGGTTGGCTCCATCAACCCCACTGGTGTAGCGATATGGATCCTGCCATGTCATCCCCATGAGGTGGGGCCAGCATGATGATTTGGCCCAACCTGATGGTGTGCAAATGGCCCCATGTTTGCTGGACTTCACATCGAAGGACACTGGTGACTGTCCTTTGAAGAATATGAAGCTGTGATGGTTCTTCTAATTGCATAACCTCCAGCTCAAATGAGAAGCTTGGTGGCTAATCACCTCCTTAAACCTTTCTTATGAGCCCCTGTTTAAAGTTGCAGTCCAATTCTCTCTCTCTCTCTCTCTCTCTTCACTGGCCACGGCCTCGTGGCTCTGTGAATCTCTTCTGTTCATATTTTTGGATGTCCATCAAATCTAACATTCCACACTACACCTTTACTAAGGTTGATTGAGTTACATTCTAATGAAGTCAATGTGTCTCTTCTTGGACTTCATTGGATCAAAATAGTAAAAAGCTTTGATTAGGAAAGAATTTACTGCAATGAGAGTTCTCATTTTTAATCTTAACAAGCAACGAAGACCACATTGGTGAGTTGGTGTCTCCATCAGGGAAGCAATGGCCATGTTTGATGCTTTCGGATCAGTTGATTGCTAATCAACTATGACCACACGGAAGCCTCATCACATGCAAATGGGCCCAAATTATTCGTTAGAGCTTCCATCTTTTCCAGGTTTTGTCAGGGCGGTACATTACCTTCGTTTGGAACTTGATGAGCTTTCATCTCTTAGATTTTTGTGCTAGCATTCAGGCGTATGAGTTCATCAAGCTTCAACACAATACCAAGCTTCATGGCAGGATGATATGGTTTTGAGGAGCAGAAACCTTATCTCCAAAACTAAAGCAGGAGAAACCAGACGCAGGAAGAAAGAGAAGGGGAGAGAGAGATCAGATAAAAGGAGAAGGCAAAACAGGAAAAGGAAACAAAAGATCTCTTTTCTCTTGCTTTTCCTGTAACGCCTCGGCCATTTTTCTTGAGGGAGGGAGGGGAAATACCAGGCAGGACAGCACAGGAAAAGTACAAAGAAATAGTAGGGTGGGTTCTTGTCTTCCCGCCATAAGCACCACCACCCACTGCCAAAGTTGAAGGGGAAAAAAGAACAAAAAATGCCCCAAAAAACCCATAATTCCATTTGTTCTCCAACCCATTCCCCATCAATTGCTACGTTTTTTCTTTGCCCTTCTTCTTTGGTAGGAAGAGGACCCATTATTTTCTCTCACCTTCCTTGATCACTCATTCACTCGGCTCTCTCTCTCTCTCTCTCTCTCTCTCTCTCTCTGGTGCTGTTCCTGCCAGCCACCTATAAATAGGCGCAGGAGGTTCGTTAATCCCACCCAGCTTCACTTTCTCCTCCACAGTTTAAGCTCAAGAAGAAAACCACTGGATCACTGTTCCTATATACAATTTCATAAAAAGAGATAGAAGTGAGGGAGCCGAAGACAGAGAGTGAGAAACAGAGAGAGACAGTGTGTGAGTTGGCTTCAAAGGCATACAGAGAGAGAGGATGGGGAGAGGGGCATATGAAGGGGGGAATGGGGTGGCAGCACCAGCAGCAGCGATGCCGGGGTGGCTGGGGGGCTTGGTGGAGGAGAGCTTCTTCGTGGGGTGCGGGGCCCATGAGAGCCGGAAGAAGAACGAGAAGAACATCTTCTGCCTCGACTGCTGCACCAGTATCTGCCCCCACTGCGCAGCCGCCCACCCCTCCCACCCACTCCTCCAGGTCTGCTCACTCCCGTCTTTCCTCCTCCTCCTCCTCCACCACCAAGCTTAATTCTTGCTCATGCCTTCCCCTAATGAGCTCTCAAATCCTCCTCCTCCTCCTCCCCTCTTCCAACTGGGCAACTTCCAGTTTCAGTATCACTAGCCAGTGGCATAGCAGATCATTTCTCTCTTTCTAACGCTTGTTCTGATGACTTGACCCTTTCATCTTACATATGTCCTTAATTTTATGATCATAAACTTTTTGAGTGATTACACTAAGAATATTGCCAATAATTCTCTAAAGATTGTGGCAGCTGTGTTAGTCCCATGGTAGTGGTTTCGTTCATTTTTCCTCAAATTGTACTTCTGTTTTACTCCTTCCCTTTTACCGAGCACTGTAACCTCGCTGAATTGTTGGTCTTATACCACTAATTTTGCTATATATCTTTTCTGCTTGAGCTTCAAGCTCTCATTTTTTTTTCTCCAAAACTAATAATACTTTCATCCCTGTCTTGTTCAGAATCAAGGTCAAAGAATTATTACCATCTTGGTTTTCTCTCTCTCTCTTTGGGACTAGACATACTAGTACTTGTTGTCCTTTATACATTCACATCTTATATCTTTCTGTATCTACAACAGCTTCAAGAGAAATACCGTAGGCTTGTTGTAGCTTCTCACTGTGGTTGGCTTCATGTGGACAGCAAAATCTTTTGTAGATTTTTTACACCTTGTTAAAGGAAATTGCTCTTCCACTCTAGATTCTACACTTCCACACGAGGATTGCTCTTATTACTTGGTCTCATCGCTCTATAGTTTCCCAATTCTCCATTCCTGATAGCTACAGTGTCCTTAAAATATAAAGAGAATTAACATAATTTCAATCCTTTCTTTACCTTCTGTGATGACATTATGTTGGTTGCTCTCCTCTTGGTGACCATGAAAACGTACCATAAAATTAATCTTTTTACTCAAACGTCTAAATATTTTGTCTTTCTCCTTCTTAATTCAGTAAATTCTGTAAATTTTCAAGAACTGATAGATTTGTGTACGCCATTAATCTTCCTTCAAGCAGAATAAA